>NW_021822686.1:0-20000 GCF_901001165.1 Salmo trutta
CAGCTTGTCACTGCCGGACCAGTGCGAGGGTATCCGTTATGTGATTCAGCTTGTCACTGCCGGACCACACTGAGAGGGTATCCATATGTGATTCAGCTTGTCACTGCTGGACCACACTGAGAGGGTATCCGTTATGTGATTCAGCTCCAGCTTGTCACTGCCTGGACCACACTGAGAGGGTATCCGTTATGTGATTCAGCTTGTCACTGCTGGACCACACTGAGAGGGTATCCGTTTGTGATTCAGCTCCAGCTTGTCACTGCCTGGACCACACTGAGAGGGTATCCGTTATGTGATTCAGCTTGTAACTGCCTGGACCACACTGAGAGGGTATCCGTTATGTGATTCAGCTCCAGTTTGTCACTGCCGGACCACACTGAGAGGGTATCTGTTATGTGATTCAGCTTGTCACTGCTGGACCACACTGAGAGGGTATCCGTTATGTGATTCAGATCCAGCTTGTCACTGCTGGACCACACTGAGAGGGTATCCGTTATGAAATTCAGCTCCAGCTTGTCACTGCCGGACCACACTGAGAGGGTATCCATTATGTGATTCAGCTTGTCACTGCCTGGACCACACTGCGAGGGTATCCGTTATGTGATTCAGCTTGTCACTGCCGGACCACATTGAGAGGGTATCCGTTATGTTATTCAGCTTTTCACTGCAGGACCACACTGAGAGGGTCTCCGTTATGTGATTCAGGTTGTCACTGCTGGACCACACTGAGAGGGTGTCCGTTATGTGATTCAGCTCCAGCTTGTCACTGCCTGGACCACACTGAGAGGGTATCCGTTATGTGATTCAGCTCCGGCTTGTCACTGACTGGATCACACTAAGAGGGTATCCGTTATGTGATTCAGCTCCAGCTTGTCACTGCCTGGACCACACTGAGAGGGTGTCGGTTATGTGATTCAGCTTGTCACTGCCTGGAGCACACTGAGAGGGTATCCGTTATGTGATTCAGCTCCAGCTTGTCACTGCCTGGACCACACTGAGAGGGTATCCGTTATGTGATTCAGCTCCGGCTTGTCACTGCCGACCACACTGAGAGGGTATCCGTTATGTGATTCAGCTCCAGCTTGTCACTGCCTGGAGCACACTGAGAGGGTATCCGTTATGTGATTCAGCTCCAGCTTGTCACTGCCTGGACCACACTGAGAGGGTATCCGTTATGTGATTCAGCTCCAGCTTGTCACTGCTGGACCGCACTGAGAGGGTATCCGTTATGTGATTCAGCTCCAGCTTGTCACTGCCTGGACCACACTGAGAGGGTATCCGTTATGTGATTCAGCTCCAGCTTGTCACTGCCAGACCACACTGAGAGGGTATCCGTTATGTGCTTCAGCTTGTCACTGCCTGGACCACACTGAGAGGGTATCCGTTATGTGATTCAGCTTTTCACTGCCTGGACCACACTGAGAGGGTATCCGTTATGTGATTCAGCTCCAGCTTGTCACTGCCTGGACCACACTGAGAGGGTATCCGTTATGTGATTCAGCTTGTCACTGCCTGGACCACAGTGAGAGGGTATCCGTTATGTGATTGAGCTCCAGCTTGTCACTGCCGACCACACTGAGAGGGTATCCGTTATGTGATTCAGCTCCAGCTTGTCACTGCCTGGAGCACACTGAGAGGGTATCCGTTATGTGACTCAGCTCCAGCTTGTCACTGCCTGGACCACACTGAGAGGGTCTCCGTTATGTGATTCAGCTCCAGCTTGTCACTGCTGGACCGCACTGAGAGGGTATCCGTTATGTGATTCAGCTTGTCACTGCCTGGACCACACTGAGAGGGTATCCGTTATGTGATTCAGCTTGTCACTGCCTGGACCGCACTGAGAGGGTATCCGTTATGTGATTCAGCTTGTCACTGCCTGGACCACACTGAGAGGGTATCCGTTATGTGATTCAGCTTGTCACTGCCTGGACCACACTGAGAGGGTATCCGTTATGTGATTCAGCTTGTCACTGCCTGGACCACACTGAGAGGGTATCCGTTATGTGATTCAGCTTGTCACTGCCTGGACCACACTGAGAGGGTATCCGTTATGTGATTCAGCTTGTCACTGCCTGGACCACACTGAGAGGGTCCCGTTACGTGATTCAGCTTGTCACTGCCTGGACCACACTGAGAGGGTATCCGTTATGTGATTCAGCTTGTCACTGCCTGGACCACACTGAGAGGGTATCCGTTATGTGATTCAGCTCCAGCTTGTCACTGCTGGACCACACTGAGAGGGTATCCGTTATGTGATTCAGCTTGTCACTGATGGACCACACTGAGAGGGTATCCGTTATATGATTCAGCTTGTCACTTCCTTGACCACACTGAGAGGGTATCCGTTATGGGATTCAGCTCCAGCTTGTCACTGCCTGGACCACACTGAGAGGGTATCCGTTATGTGATTCAGCTCCAGCTTGTCACTGCTGGACCACACTGAGCGGGTATCCGTTATGTGATTCAGCTCCAGCTTGTCACTGCCTGGACCACACTGAGAGGGTATTCGTTATGTGATTCAGCTTGTCACTGCTGGACCACACTGAGAGGGTATCCGTTATGTGATTCAGCTCCAGCTTGTCACTGTCGACCACACTGAGAGGGTACCCGTTATGTGATTCAGCTCCAGCTTGTCACTGCCTGGAGCACACTGAGAGGGTATCCGTTATGTGATTCAGCTCCAGCTTGTCACTGCCTGGACCACACTGAGAGGGTCTCCGTTATATGATTCAGCTCCAGCTTGTCACTGCCTGGACTACACTGAGAGGGTCTCCGTTATATGATTCAGCTCCAGCTTGTCACTGCTGGACCGCACTGAGAGGGTATCCGTTATGTGATTCAGCTTGTCACTGCCTGGACCACACTGAGAGGGTATCCGTTATGTGATTCAGCTCCAGCTTGTCACTGCCTGGACCACACTGAGAGGGTATCCGTTATGTGATTCAGCTCCAGCTTGTCACTGCTGGACCACACTGAGAGGGTATCCGTTATGTGATTCAGCTCCAGCTTGTCACTGCCTGGACCACACTGAGAGGGTATTCGTTATGTGATTCAGCTTGTCACTGCTGGACCACACTGAGAGGGTATCCGTTATGTGATTCAGCTCCAGCTTGTCACTGCCGACCACACTGAGAGGGTATCCGTTATGTGATTCAGCTCCAGCTTGTCACTGCCTGGAGCACACTGAGAGGGTATCCGTTATGTGATTCAGCTCCAGCTTGTCACTGCTTGGACCACACTGAGAGGGTCTCCGTTATGTGATTCAGCTCCAGCTTGTCACTGCTGGACAGCACTGAGAGGGTATCCGTTATGTGATTCAGCTTGTCACTGCCTGGACCACACTGAGAGGGTATCCGTTATGTGATTCAGCTCCAGCTTGTCACTGCCTGGACCACACTGAGAGGGTAACCGTTATGTGATTCAGCTTGTCACTGCCTGGACCACAGTGAGAGGGTATCCGTTATGTGATTCAGCTCCAGCTTGTCACTGCCTGGACCACACTGAGAGGGTATCCGTTATGTGATTCAGCTTGTGACTGACGGACCACACTGAGAGGGTATCCGTTATGTGATTCAGCTTGTCACTGCCTGGACCACACTGAGAGGGTATCCGTTATATGATTCAGCGTGTCACTGCCTGGACCACACTGAGAGGGTATCCGTTATATGACAGCTTGTCACTGCCTGGACCACACTGAGAGGGTATCCGTTATGTGATTCAGCTCCAGCTTGTCACTGCCTGGACCACACTGAGAGGGTATCCGTTATGTGATTCAGCTCCAGCTTGTCACTGCTGGACCACACTGAGAGGGTATCCGTTATGTGATTCAGCTCCAGCTTGTCACTGCCTGGACCACACTGAGAGGGTATCCGTTATGTGATTCAGCTTGTCACTGCTGGACCACACTGAGAGGGTATCCGTTATGTGATTCAGCTTGTCACTGCCTGGACCACACTGAGAGGGTATCCGTTATGTGATTCAGCTTGTCACTGCCTGGACCACACTGAGAGGGTATGCGTTATGTGATTCAGCTCCAGCTTGTCACTGCCTGGACCACACTGAGAGGGTATCCGTTATGTGATTCAGCTTGTCACTGACTGGACCACACTGAGAGGGTATCCGTTATGTGATTCAGCTTGTCACTGCCTGGACCACACTGAGAGGGTATCCGTTATGTGATTCAGCTTGTCACTTCCTGGACCACACTGAGAGGGTATCCGTTATGTGATTCAGCTTGTCACTGCCTGGACCACACTGAGAGGGTATGCGTTATGTGATTCAGCTCCAGCTTGTCACTGCCTGGACCACACTGAGAGGGTATCCGTTATGTGATTCAGCTTGTCACTGCCTAGACCACACTGAGAGGGTATCCGTTATGTGATTCAGCTTGTCACTGCCTGGACCACACTGAGAGGGTATCCGTTATGTGATTCAGCTTGTCACTTCCTGGACCACACTGAGAGGGTATCCGTTATGTGATTCAGCTCCAGCTTGTCACTGCTGGACCACACTGAGAGGTTATCCGTTATGTGATTCAGCACCAGCTTGTCACTGCTGGACCACACTGAGAGGGTATCCGTTATGTGATTCAGCTCCAGCTTGTCACTGCCTGGACCACACTGAGAGGGTATCCGATATAGGATTCAGCTACAGCTAGTCACTGCTGGACCACACTGAGAGGGTATCCGTTATGTGATTCAGCTCCAGCTTGTCACTGCCGGACCACACTGAGAGGGTATCCATTATGTGATTCAGCTCCAGCTTGTCACTGCCTGGACCACACTGAGAGGGTATCCGTTATGAAATTCAGCTCCAGCTTGTCACTGCCGGAACACACTGAGAGGGTATCCATTATGTGATTCAGCTTGTCACTGCCTGGACCACACTGAAGAGGGTATCCGTTATGTGATTCAGCTTGTCACTGCCGGACCACACTGAGAGGGTATCCGTTATGTGATTCAGCTTGTCACTGCCGGACCACACTGAGAGGGTATCCGTTATGTGATTCAGCTTGTCACTGCTGGACCACACTGAGAGGGTATCCGTTATGTTATTCAGCTCCAGCTTGTCACTGCCTGGACCACACTGAGAGGGTATCCGTTATGGGATTCAGCTCCGGCTTGTCACTGCCTGGACCACACTGAGAGGGTATCCGTTATGTGATTCAGCTTGTCACTGCCTGGACCACACTGAGAGGGTATCCGTTATGAAATTCAGCTCCAGCTTGTCACTGCCGGAACACACTGAGAGGGTATCCATTATGTGATTCAGCTTGTCACTGCCTGGACCACACTGAAGAGGGTATCCGTTATGTGATTCAGCTTGTCACTGCCGGACCACACTGAGAGGGTATCCGTTATGTGATTCAGCTTGTCACTGCCGGACCACACTGAGAGGGTATCCGTTATGTGATTCAGCTTGTCACTGCTGGACCACACTGAGAGGGTATCCGTTATGTTATTCAGCTCCAGCTTGTCACTGCCTGGACCACACTGAGAGGGTATCCGTTATGGGATTCAGCTCCGGCTTGTCACTGCCTGGACCACACTGAGAGGGTATCCGTTATGTGATTCAGCTCCAGCTTGTCACTGCCTGGAACACAGTGAGAGGGTATCAGTTATGTGATTCAGCTTGTCACTGCCTGGACCACACTGAGAGGGTATCCGTTATGTGATTCAGCTCCAGCTTGTCACTGCCTGGACCACACTGAGAGGGTATCCGTTATGTGATTCAGCTCCAGCTTGTCACTGCCGACCACACTGAGAGGGTATCCGTTATGTGATTCAGCTCCAGCTTGTCACTGCCTGGACCACACTGAGAGGGTATCCGTTATTTGATTCAGCTCCAGCTTGTCACTGCCTGGACCACACTGAGAGGGTATCCGTTATGTGATTCAGCTCCAGCTTGTCACTGCCTGGACCACACTGAGAGGGTATCCGTTATGTGATTCAGCTCCAGCTTGTCACTGCCTGGACCACACTGAGAGGGTATCCGTTATGTGATTCAGCTTGTCACTGCCTGGACCACACTGAGAGGGTATCCGTTATGTGATTCAGCTTGTCACTGCCTGGACCACACTGAGAGGGTTTCCGTTATGTGATTCAGCTCCAGCTTGTCACTGCCTGTACCACACTGAGAGGGTATCCGTTATGTGATTCAGCTCCGGCTTGTCACTGCCTGGACCACACTGAGAGGGTATCCGTTATGTGATTCAGCTCCAGCTTGTCACTGCCTGGACCACACTGAGAGGGTATCCGTTATGTGATTCAGCTCCAGCTTGTCACTGCCTGGACCACACTGAGAGGGTATCCGTTATGTGATTCAGCTTGTCACTGCCTGGACCACACTGAGAGGGTATCCGTTATGTGATTCAGCTTGTCACTGCCTGGACCACACTGAGAGGGTTTCCGTTATGTGATTCAGCTCCAGCTTGTCACTGCCTGTACCACACTGAGAGGGTATCCGTTATGTGATTCAACTTGTCACTGCCTGGACCACACTGAGAGGGTATCCGTTATGTGATTCAGCTACAGCTTGTCACTGCCTGGACCACACTGAGAGGGTATCCGTTATGTGATTCAGCTCCAGCTTGTCACTGCTGGACCACACTGAGAGGGTATCCGTTATGTGATTCAGCTTGTCACTGCTGGACCACACTGAGAGGGTAACCGTTATGTGATTCGGATTGTCACTGCCTGGACCACACTGAGAGGGTATCCGTTATGTGATTCAGCTTGTCACTGCTGGACCACACTGAGAGGGTATCCGTTATGTGATTCAGCTTGTCACTGCTGGACCACACTGAGAGGGTATCCGTTATGTGATTCAGCTCCAGCTTGTCACTGCCTGGACCACACTGAGAGGGTATCCGTTATATGATTCAGCTTGTCACTGCCTGGACCACACTGAGAGGGTATCCGTTATGTGATTCAGCTTGTCACTGCCTGGACCACACTGAGAGGGTATCCGTTATGTGATTCAGCTTGTCACTGCTGGACCACACTGAGAGGGTATCCGTTATGTGATTCAGCTCCAGCTTGTCACTGCCTGGACCACACTGAGAGGGTATCCGTTATATGATTCAGCTTGTCACTGCCTGGACCACACTGAGAGGGTATCCGTTATGTGATTCAGCTTGTCACTGCCTGGACCACACTGAGAGGGTGTCCGTTATGTGATTCAGCTTGTCACTGCTGGACCACACTGAGAGGGTATCCGTTATGTGATTCAGCTCCAGCTTGTCACTGCCTGGACCACTCTGAGAGGGTATCCGTTATATGATTCAGCTTGTCACTGCCTGGACCACACTGAGAGGGTATCCGTTATGTGATTCAGCTACAGCTTGTCACTGCCTGGACCACACTGAGAGGGTATCCGTTATGTGATTCAGCTTGTCACTGCTGGACCACACTGAGAGGGTAACCGTTATGTGATTCAGCTTGTCACTGCCTGGACCACACTGAGAGGGTATCCGTTATGTGATTCAGCTTGTCACTGCTGGACCACACTGAGAGGGTTTCCGTTATGTGATTCAGCTCCAGCGTGTCACTGCCTGGACCACACTGAGAGGGTATCCGTTATGTGATTCAGCTTGTCACTGCCTGGACCACACTGAGAGGGTATCCGTTATGTCATTCAGCTCCAGTTTGTCACTGCCGGACCACACTGAGAGGGTATCCGTTATAGGATTCAGCTCCAGCTAGTCACTGCTGGACCACACTGAGAAGGTATCCGTTATGTGATTCAGCTTGTCACTACCTGGACCACAATGAGAGGGCATCAGTTATGTGATTCAGCTTGTCACTGCCTGGACCACACTGAGAGGGTATCCGTTATGTGATTCAGCTCCAGCTTGTCACTGCCTGGACCACACTGAGAGATTATCCGTTATGTGATTCAGCTCCAGCTTGTCACTGCCGGACCACACTGAGAGGGTATCCGTTATGTGATTCAGCTTGTCAATGCTGGACCACACTGAGAGGGTATCCGTTATGTGATTCAGCTTGTCACTGCCTGGACCACACTGAGAGGGTATCCGTTATGTGATTCAGCTCCAGCTTGTCACTGCCTGGACCACACTGAGAGGATATCCGTTATGTGATTCAGCTCCAGCTTGTCACTGCCGGACCACACTGAGAGGGTATCCGTTATGTGATTCAGCTTGTCACTACCTGGACCACAATGAGAGGGCATCAGTTATGTGATTCAGCTTGTCACTGCCTGGACCACACTGAGAGGGTATCCGTTATGTGATTCAGCTCCAGCTTGTCACTGCCTGGACCACACTGAGAGGATATCCGTTATGTGATTCAGCTCCAGCTTGTCACTGCCGGACCACACTGAGAGGGTATCCGTTATGTGATTCAGCTCCAGCTTGTCACTGCCTGGACCACACTGAGAGGGTATCCGTTATGTGATTCAGCTTGTCACTGCTGGACCACACTGAGAGGGTATCCGTTATGTGATTCAGCTCCAGCTTGTCACTGCCTGGACCACACTGAGAGATTATCCGTTATGTGATTCAGCTCCAGCTTGTCACTGCCTGGACCACACTGAGAGGGTATCCGTTATGTGATTTGCTTGTCACTGCCTGGACCACACTGAGAGGGTATCCGTTATGTCATTCAGCTCCAGTTTGTCACTGCCGGACCACACTGAGAGGGTATCCGTTATAGGATTCAGCTCCAGCTAGTCACTGCTGGACCACACTGAGAGGGTATCCGTTATGTGATTCAGCTTGTCACTGCCTGGACCACACTGACAGGGTATCAGTTATGTGATTCAGCTTGTCACTGCCTGGACCACACTGAGAGGGTATCCGTTATGTGATTCAGCTCCAGCTTGTCACTGCCTGGACCACACTGAGAGATTATCCGTTATGTGATTCAGCTCCAGCTTGTCACTGCCGGACCACACTGAGAGGGTATCCGTTATGTGATTCAGCTTGTCACTGCTGGACCACACTGAGAGGGTCTCCGTTATGTGATTCAGCTTGTCACTGCCTGGACCACACTGAGAGGGTATCCGTTATGTGATTCAGCTCCAGCTTGTCACTGCCTGGACCACACTGAGAGGATATCCGTTCTGTGATTCAGCTCCAGCTTGTCACTGCCGGACAACACTGAGAGGGTATCCGTTATGTGATTCAGCTCCAGTTTGTCACTGCCTGGACCACACTGAGAGGGTTCCGTTATGTGATTCAGCTCCAGCTTGTCACTGCCTGGACCACACTGAGAGGGTTTCCGTTATGTGATTCAGCTCCAGCTTGTCACTGCCTGGACCACACTGAGAGGGTATCCAGTATGTGATTCAGCTTGTCACTGTCTGGACCACACTGAGAGGGTATCCGTTATGTGATTCAGCTCCAGCTTGTCACTGCCTGGACCACACTGAGAGGGTATCCGTTACGTGATTCAGCTTGTCACTGCCTGGACCACACTGAGAGGGTATCCGTTACGTGATTCAGCTTGTCACTGCCTGGACCACACTGAGAGGGTATCCGTTATGTGATTCAGCTTGTCACTGCCGGACCACGCTGAGAGGGTATCCGTTATGTGATTCAGCTTGTCACTGCCTGGACCACACTGAGAGGGTATCCATTATGTGATTCAGCTTGTCACTGCTGGACCACACTGAGAGGGTATCCGTTATGTGATTCAGCTCCAGCTTGTCACTGCCTGGACCACACTGAGAGGGTATCCGTTATGTGATTCAGCTTGTCACTGCTGGACCACACTGAGAGGGTATCCGTTATGTGATTCAGCTCCAGCTTGTCACTGCCTGGACCACACTGAGAGGGTATCCGTTATGTGATTCAGCTTGTAACTGCCTGGACCACACTGAGAGGGTATCCGTTATGTGATTCAGCTCCAGTTTGTCACTGCCGGACCACACTGAGAGGGTATCTGTTATAGGATTCAGCTCCAGCTAGTCACTGCTGGACCACACTGAGAGGGTATCCGTTATGTGATTCAGCTTGTCACTGCCTGGACCACACTGAGAGGGTATCCGTTATGTGATTCAGCTTGTCACTGCCTGGACCACACTGAGAGGGTATCCGTTATGTGATTCAGCTCCAGCTTGTCACTGCCGGACCACACTGAGAGGGTATCCGTTATGTGATTCAGCTTGTCACTGCTGGACCACACTGAGAGGGTATCCGTTATGTGATTCAGCTTGTCACTGCCTGGACCAAACTGAGAGGGTATCCGTTATGTGATTCAGCTCCAGCTTGTCACTGCCTGGACCACACTGAGAGGATATCCGTTATGTGATTCAGCTCCAGCTTGTCACTGCCGGACCACACTGAGAGGGTATCCGTTATGTGATTCAGCTCCAGCTTGTCACTGCCTGGACCACACTGAGAGGGTATCCGTTATGTGATTCAGCTCCAGCTTGTCACTGCCTGGACCACACTGAGAGGGTATCCGTTATGTGATTCAGCTCCAGCTTGTCACTGCCTGGACCACACTGAGAGGGTATCCAGTATGTGATTCAGCTTGTCACTGTCTGGACCACACTGAGAGGGTATCCGTTATGTGATTCAGCTCCAGCTTGTCACTGCCTGGACCACACTGAGAGGGTATCCGTTATGTGATTCAGCTTGTCACTGCCTGGACCACACTGAGAGGGTATCCGTTACGTGATTCAGCTTGTCACTGCCTGGACCACACTGAGAGGGTATCCGTTATGTGATTCAGCTTGTCACTGCCGGACCACGCTGAGAGGGTATCCGTTATGTGATTCAGCTTGTCACTGCCTGGACCACACTGAGAGGGTATCCGTTATGTGATTCAGCTTGTCACTGCTGGACCACACTGAGAGGGTATCCGTTATATGATTCAGCTTGTCACTGCCTGGACCACACTGAGAGGGTATCCGTTATGTTATTCAGCTCCAGCTTGTCACTGCCTGGACCACACTGAGAGGGTATCCGTTATGTGATTCAGCTCCAGCTTGTCACTGCTGGACCACACTGAGAGGGTATCCGTTATGTGATTCAGCTTGTCACTGCTGGACCACACTGAGAGGGTATCCGTTATGTGATTCAGCTCCAGCTTGTCACTGCCTGGACCACACTGAGAGGGTATCTGTTATGTGATTCAGCTTGTCACTGCTGGACCACACTGAGAGGGTATCCGTTATGTGATTCAGCTCCAGCTTGTCACTGCCTGGACCACACTGAGAGGGTATCCGTTATGTGATTCAGCTTGTCACTGCCTGGACCACACTGAGAGGGTATCCGTTATGTGATTCAGCTCCAGTTTGTCACTGCCGGACCACACTGAGAGGGTATCCGTTATAGGATTCAGCTCCAGCTAGTCACTGCTGGACCACACTGAGAGGGTATCCGTTATGTGATTCAGCTTGTCACTGCCTGGACCACACTGAGAGGGTATCCGTTATGTGATTCAGCTTGTCACTGCCTGGACCACACTGAGAGGGTATCCGTTATGTGATTCAGCTCCAGCTTGTCACTGCCTGGACCACACTGAGAGGGTATCCGTTATGTGATTCAGCTCCAGCTTGTCACTGCCGGACCACACTGAGAGGGTATCCGTTATGTGATTCAGCTTGTCACTGCCTGGACCAAACTGAGAGGGTATCCGTTATGTGATTCAGCTCCAGCTTGTCACTGCCTGGACCACACTGAGAGGATATCCGTTATGTGATTCAGCTCCAGCTTGTCACTGCCGGACCACACTGAGAGGGTATCCGTTATGTGATTCAGCTCCAGCTTGTCACTGCCTGGACCACACTGAGAGGGTATCCGTTATGTGATTCAGCTCCAGCTTGTCACTGCCTGGACCACACTGAGAGGGTATCCGTTATGTGATTCAGCTCCAGCTTGTCACTGCCAGGACCACACTGAGTGGGTATCCGTTATGTGATTCAGCTTGTCACTGCCTGGACCACACTGAGAGGGTATCCGTTATGTGATTCAGCTCCAGCTTTTCACTGCCTGGACCACACTGAGAGGGTATCCGTTATGTGATTCAGCTTGTCACTGCCTGGAGCACACTGAGAGGGTATCCGTTATGTGATTCAGCTTGTCACTGCCTGGACCACACTGAGAGGGTATCCGTTATGTGATTCAGCTTGTCACTGCCGGACCACACTGAGAGGGTATCCATTATGTGATTCAGCTTGTCACTGCCGGACCACACTGAGAGGGTATCCATTATGTGATTCAGCTTGTCACTGCCGGACCACACTGAGAGGGTATCCGTTATGTGATTCAGGACTCTAAGACACGCACCATGGCGCTTCACAGCTTCCCACACCTTGTATTGTATCGGTGTGTTCAGGGGGGCCTTGGTTTGCTCTAGTCTGTGTGGGCTCTGGGCCACCGTAAACTGTTTGCCCCAGTGACCACAAATCACAGCTGAAAACAGGCATGGGGGGGCGCCTTCAAAGGGGGAAGAGGGTGGGCCTCTTTCAGTGGTTTTACGACCTCAGCTTGAGCCATTCAGACATGGCCACTGTCCCTTGCTCCCTCCCCTGTTCCTCTGCACCTGGCCCCATTCTCAGGCAGCTAGGATCATCTCCTCTGTAGGGAGGAGGGAGGGAGGGAAGGAGGCAGAAACACATTCACTTGTACAAGGAAAAGATTAGCCCCTGATTCAATTGATTCAATCTCCTTTTCCTTGGGCCTGAGAAAGAGAAGGAACAAGAGAAAAGAGAAGAAGAGAGGAAGAGACTTCAAAAAAGGATCCCCTCTCCTCTCCTCTCATCTCCTCTCCTCTCCTCTCCTCTCCCCTCCCCTCCCCTCCCCTCTGTGTTCTATGATAGTGAATGGTGAGGACTTAAAACCCAGGGTTGTATTGTGTATTCTGAGTGCTAATTCAGAACTCAGTCCACTAATACACTTGTGAAGCTCTTTTAATTGTGTGTATTTGCATTCTAAAGGCTTGTTTGTTGCTTTTAATTACCGACTCCTTTTAACTAGTAATTGGAAAGCATGACTTGTGAGGCCCTACTTAACTAAACTTAAACAGATCTAATATGCTTTGCTCCTTAATGCAGCAAGGCCTTCTACCTGTATTAGATACTGAATGATTACCACTCGAGAGATATGCATAGAGAGGGTAAAGCATGCTTCCATTCGCTTCCGCTCACAATGCAGAAAACATCACGATCTGTGGTGGACTCACAATGCAGAAAACATCACGATTTGTGGTGAACTCACATTGCAGGAAACATCACGACCTGTGGTGAACTTACAATACAGAAAACATTGTGATCTTAATTAGAAGTAAACTTAAGATTTCATGGGGTAACAATGTAAGAAATAATACATTAAAAAAACACAATACTGCATAGTTTCCTAAGAACGCGAAGCGAGGCGACCATCTCTGTCGGTGCCATCCCGTAAACCTTTATTTGGGCGTGTTCACACTATTTTAAAGGGTGAATACTCAGGACATATAATATAGTGTTTTAAAAGGTGATTACTCTGGACATATAATATACTGTTTTAAAAGGTGATTACTCTGTACCTATAATATCGTGTTTTAAAAGGTGATTACTCTGTACCTATAATATCGTGTTTTAAAAGGTGAATATATATTGTATTCAGTGAATAGCCTATTATTTAATTGATGCCTACTGATTGAATAAAAATGGCAGTCGGAATGCATTATCCTATACATCTAGCCGTGTGTGTGTGTGTGTGTGTGTGTGTGTGTGTGTGTGTGTGTGTGTGTGTGTGTGTGTGTGTGTGTGTGTGTGTGTGTGCGCGTGTGTGCGCGCGTGTGTGTGTGTATCCAATAGTTGAGCGGCGAGGTCTCCATTGTGTTCTGTCTGGGAAGGAGCTGTCATGTCCCAGCTTGTTCTATGGTCCTTATAGCAAGGCCCTGTGCCCACTACTCTGAGTGTGTGTGTGTTGTATATAAACCCTATAAAATCTACTCTCCATGCCTCTGTGACAATCTGTCCATTGCCAGGCGACCAGCAGCAGTCAGCTTACAGCCCAGTGAAGAGGCCGGACCACCCAGTCGGTGGTGGAAGGGCCTTTCAGGCTCCATGCCTGCTCTATTCTCTAGTCTCCCTGGCTTCTGGAGACTGTTTGCAGTGAGACACAACAGTGGCACAATTCAACTATTTTCTATGGGCCAACGCTGTCTTTCTCATCTCAAAGGGCAAAGGCAACGGCTTGAAGGACTTCCAAACAATTTCAAGGATGGATTGAGAGTTTGTCAAGTGTTATCAGACAATAGAAATGTCCTTTTTGTGTTTACTTAGCTGAAAAACAAGCAAAACTGAAAGTTTTTCGGTTATAGTTCATATGCCAATAGTAAACCATCATCTGGTTTTTGTTTGATTACTTTTTATTGACCATTTTTAATTATTTAATTGTAGGATTTTTTAAATTGTATTTTAATTTTGACAGTATTCAACATAAGTTAGAATATTTTCTTCTTAGGGATAAACAATTAAATGTATTCTACTTTTAGCAATATTATCACATAGTTATAATACATTATCATGGAGAAATCCATTAGAACCTATTTGAGTTGTTTGGAATGGATAATATTCTAGAACAGAGTGATGTCCATGTTGAGTCAGTTTAGACTCAATGGAACAGCTCTCCCCCTAGTGGTACAGAACCAATCATATGAACCCTGGTCAGGACCAATCATATGAACCCTGGTCAGGACCAATCATATGAACCCTGGTCAGAACCAATCATATGATCCCTGGTCAGGACCAATCATATGAACCCTGGTCAGGACCAATCATATGAACCCTGGTCAGGACCAATCATATGAACCCTGGTCAGGACCAATCATGTAGTGGAGGGGAAAGTCATTTTACCATCTGTTTTATTTTGTGAATAAGTTCCACCCACTTATTATGGTAGATAAGTGTTTTTGTATTAAGTTTTACACATCTATTTACCCCCAGAGCTTACCCTTGTTCTTACCACTATACCACTGGTCAGGAGGGAATCAGAGTGGATCAGAATACCTACCAAGTGGTTATCAATGTGTTGATGTGATATCAGTGGATCAGAATACCTACCAAGTGGTTATTAATGTGTTGATGTGATATCAGAGTGGATCAGAATACCTACCAAGTGGTTATCAATGTGTTGATGTGATATCAGTGGATCAGAATACCTACCAAGTGGTTATTAATGTGTTGATGTGATATCAGAGTGGATCAGAATACCTACCAAGTGGTTATTAATGTGTTGATGTGATATCAGAGTGGATCAGAATACCTACCAAGTGGTTATCAATGTGTTGATGTGATATCAGAGTGGATCAGAATACCTACCAAGTGGTTATTAATGTGTTGATGTGATATCAGAGTGGATCAGAATACCTACCAAGTGGTTATCAATGTGTTGATGTGATATCAGAGTGGATCAGAATACCTACCAAGTGGTTATCAATGTGTTGATGTGATATCAGAGTGGATCAGAATACCTACCAAGTGGTTATTAATGTGTTGATGTGATATCAGAGTGGATCAGAATACCTACCAAATGGTTATTAATGTGTTGATATGATATCAGAGTGGATCAGAATACCTACCAAGTGGTTATCAATGTGTTGATGTGATATCAGAGTGGATCAGAATACCTACCAAGTGGTTATTAATGTGTTGATGTGATATCAGAGTGGATCAGAATACCTACCAAATGGTTATTAATGTGTTGATATGATATCAGAGTGGATCAGAATACCTACTAAGTGGTTATTAATGTGTTGATGTGAAGCAACATTAATTTACAGTTTTATGAACATAAGACATTATGGTGTGGCATTTTGTAACATTATTCATTTTACAGGGTTAATTTAGTTTAGTGAACGTGGTAATTCTAATGTTTTCTCAGTAGTTCATTTCCATATTGTAGTAAACAGTTATGTATTAATATAGCTGGTGGCCTAATTCAGGATCTGAGAGAGTAGATTCATTAGTTTTTAGCTAATGGGCACAAACATTAAAAAACAAACTTCTTTACTTTGTATCTCAGACTGGATAGTGTCGTTTTAAACAACTAAACCTAAATTATTCAGCTGAGTGTTGATTCTATTGACAAAAGACAATTTGTTTTAGTGTGTGAGGTGGTAGTACACTAAAATATTCTGCTTCTTTCTGCCGTGCTTTAGTTAATGTTTGTGTTAATTATGCTTTGAGAATATTTTTTAAAACAGTTTAAAGTGAGGAAGTGTAAATGAGGAAAAAGAAGTAGTGTTCGTGAACTATAGCCTCCCAGTCGGTACTCACACTCGCGACTGATTAGCTGCTTCCTCTGGAGGAAGAATGGTATGAATTTAAGTTAACTCAATTTAACATAGACCATTAAAAGTTGTGCAGATTGTCTGACATGGACAAGCTGACCTAACAGGGGACTCACTAGCCCACAGTACATACTAGTATATAGTACCTAGCTACAGACAGGACAGTAGACACAGTACATACTAGTATATAGTACCTAGCTACAGACAGGACAGTAGACACAGTACATACTAGTATATAGTACCTAGCTACAGACAGGACAGTAGACACAGTACATACTAGTATATAGTACCTAGCTACAGACAGGACACTAGACACAGTACATACTAGTATATAGTACCTAGCTACAGACAGGACAGTAGACACAGTACATACTAGTATATAGTACCTAGCTACAGACAGGACACTAGACACAGTACATACTAGTATATAGTACCTAGCTACAGACAGGACAGTAGACACAGTACATACTAGTATATAGTACCTAGCTACAGACAGGACAGTAGACACAGTACATACTAGTATATAGTACCTAGCTACAGACAGGACAGTAGACACAGTACATACTAGTATATAGTACCTAGCTACAGACAGGACAGTAGACGCCTTAATATGTATCTGGGAAACCAGCCTACAGCGTCATAGGAATTGCTTAGCCTTGTGGCTCTGGCGTTTCTAGATGACAAACTGAAGGCATCTCAGTAAGCAACAGAGCCTGCGTGGGGCTGCCGTCCTCAGCAGAAATTCATCCACAATCAGCATAACACCAATTATCAACTGGAAAAGCCCGACGTGATGTCACCTTGGCCTGCGTGTCTGTGTTTCAGTGATACGATGCTGCTAGCTGTTCGCCTCTCCTCGGTAGCATATACAACCCTTAGAAGGAGGCGTACTACTAACTAACAGCAATAGTGACAATTCTATGGGTTCTACCATGTTATATGATCATTCTATGGGTTCTACCATATTCTATCATTCTATGGGTTCTACCATGTTCTATGATCATTCTATGGGTTCTACCCTGTTCTGTGATCATTCTATGGGTTCTACCATATTCTATGATCATTATATGGGTTCTACCATGTTGTATGATCATTGTATGGGTTCTAACATGTTCTATGATCATTCTATGGGTTCTACCATGTTCTATGATCATTATATGGTTCTACCATGTTATATGATCATTACATGGGTTCTAACATGTTCTATGATCATTCTATGGGTTCTAACATGTTCTATGATCATTCTATGGGTTCTACCATATTCTATGATCATTCTATGGGTTCTACCATGTTCTATGATCATTCTATGGGCTCTACCATGATATATGATCATTATATGGGTTAGAAGATGTTATATGATCATTCTATGGGTTCTAACATGTTCTATAATCATTCTATGGGTTCTAAGATGTTCTATAATCATTCTATGGGTTCGACCATATTCTATGATCATTCTATAGGTTCTACCATGCTCTATGATACCCATAAATCTATTCTCTATGTACCTACCATTATATTACAGGCTGGACAATATACAGTAGAATTTAGGACTTTGTTGTTCAGACAGTGCTTCACTTGCTTCAAGGGCCTATGTAATGAGTTAAAATGCTAACATGTTTGAATGAAAATAAAGTGTTTTAGACCTAAGAAGAGACAAATCTGTACAGAAACCAAGCGATGCCTTGATGACACTGGAAAATATATTAATGAACGTGCTGGAGGCGTGACATAGAAACTAGAGGTGGGGATGTACTGTGCTTTACAATCATACATTATTCTCTTTTTCATATCGCCGCTAAGTTTACGATACTGAATAATTACCGCTAATAATAGTAGACTACTGTGGTGTTTTTCCACTGAACAGATCTGTGGTGCGGCCTGTTACACCTTTCACTTTACAACATTTCCACTGTGAGTGTGAAAACCATATATCGTATACTGTGAGGATTTCACATTTCACTGTAGAACCCGGTGGTGCGGTTCTGGCTCTGTGGCTGTGAAACAGGCTGCGTATCTTTGATAGATTGGAGTAAAAAAAAATCCCATTTCCTGTCGTGGATCAGTTGTCGTGGAGACGGGTGACAGGTAAAATAAATCGGGTCAGTTCCCTACATGCCGTAAATTCACGAAAAGTTAAACATCCATAAAAGGTTAAAGAACTCTGACCTTGACGATCTAACTAAGCAAGAAAACCCAATGATGTGTACAAGGCCTACTCGGCACTCGACAGATTATGATAAAATATGTCTCAGCATCGCAAAAAATAACTGTATGTCTCTCATGACATATATGGGACCGGTATTTCAATAAGATCCCAATTTCTTTTGCACTAAATTTTTTTATAGATGCTATAAACTATGTAGGGTGGAACAGACAGCTTAGGTTGTTTTGTCTTCTTGCAGGGGCAGGCTGACACTATAACGGATTAGTCTCAAATGGTACCCTATTCCCTCTGTAGTGCAGAGTTCCTTCACGGGCCCTGGTCAAAAGTAGTGCACTATATAGGGAAGTAGGCTGCCATTTTGGGAGGTAGCCGACAGAGACCTGCCTGCTCCTCTTCTCCTCGCACTGTTAAAAACAGATGATGGCTTCCAAACGCGTCAGTTACAAAACACTTTCCACCACAGTTAAAAGACATAAAATCGGCGCATCAAAACGTATAAACCTTAAACAGCGTTTTGCCCTGACCTCTGCAAATTATTTTAGAAAGTTTTTTTTTTTTGTTGCAATATATATTTCAAAATGTCATAATTTATTATTTAGTCTTTGAACTGAGTTTAGTTCATTGCGTTATGTTTTAAATGTTCTTCATGCACAGTATACGTATCTGTAAGAGATCATTTTTTAAGTCAGCGCTACATTCAGGAGAGAGAGAGAACGTCTGTCTATCTGAGAACTCAACGTGTTTTTCTCCCTTTATTCGTTTCTGTTCATCTTCAACATTTTCACTGCCTACCAATTTGTGGTCATTAATATTAATAGCTGGTTTAAACAGTTGGGAGGATTAGCTGCTAACAGCATAAAGCAGTCTCCAGGGAGAACTTTATTGCAACACATTGTAGGCTATTCATACAACATTTGACGAGCATATGTGTTCACGTAACATTTCATGTAGTTTACACAGAGTTAAAAAAAAAAAAAACATTTTCCTTTGATGACCATTTTCAGAGATAAATAATAAATAAATACTGTAACCCTCTACAACAATGCTATAGTCATAACTGTCTATGTCAACAATAATACTATAGTCATAACTGTCTATCTCTACAATAATACTATAGTCATAACTGTCTATCTCTACAATAATACTATAGTCATAACTGTCTATCTCTACAATAATACTATAGTCATAACTGTCTATCTCTACAATAATACTATAGTCATAACTGTCTATCTCTACAATAATACTATAGTCATAACTGTCTATCTATACAATAATACTATAGTCATAACTGTCTATCTCAACAATAATACTATAGTCATAACTGTCTATCTCAACAATAATACTATAGTCATAACTGTCTATCTCTACTATAATACTATAGTCATAACTGTCTATCTGTACAATAATACTATAGTCATAACTGTCTATCTCAACAATAATACTATAGTCATAACTGTCTATCTATACAATAATACTATAGTCATAACTGTCTATCTCTACAATAATACTATAGTCATAACTGTCTATCTCTACAATAATACTATAGTCATAACTGTCTATCTCTACAATAATACTATAGTCAT
>NW_021822686.1:25000-35495 GCF_901001165.1 Salmo trutta
AAGACTCCATTAGTGGTGTAGAGGAGGTCCTCCTGGATACAGACTCCATTAACGGTGTGGAGGAGGTCCTCCTGGATAAAGACTTCATTAGTGGTGTTGAGGAGGTCCTCCTGGATAAAGACTCCATCAGCGGTGTAGAGGATGTCCTCCTGGATACAGACTCCATTAACGGTGTAGAGGAGGTCCTCCTGGATAAAGACTCCATTAGCGGTGTAGAGGAGGTCCTCCTGGATAAAGACTCCATTAGTGGTGTAGAGGAGGTCCTCCTGGATAAAGACTCCATTAACGGTGAAGAGGAGGTCCTCCTGGATAAAGACTCCATTAACAGTGTAGAGGAGGTCCTCCTGGATAAAGACTCCATTAGTGGTGTAGAGGAGGTCCTCCTGGATAAAGACTCCATTAACGGTGTAGAGGAGGTCCTCCTGGATAAAGACTCCATGAGTGGTGTAGAGGAGGTCCTCCTGGATAAAGACTCCATTAACAGTGTAGAGGAGGTCCTCCTGGATAAAGACTCCATGAGTGGTGTAGAGGAGGTCCTCCTGGATAAAGACTCCATTAACAGTGTAGAGGAGGTCCTCCTGGATAAAGACTCCATTAACTGTGTAGAGGAGGTCCTCCTGGATAAAGACTCCATTAGTGGTGTAGAGGAGGTTCCAGGTTCTAGATAGAATATGGAACAGGAAGGAATGTCCAAAGAGTTACAGTTCATGTCAGGAAATCAGTCAATTTAAATAAACAGCTCTGGTGGGCATTCCTGCAGTCAGCATGCCAGCTATCTAAACTTGTAGTAAACATTGTCTAACAGCTCTGGTGGACATTCCTGCAGTCAGCATGCCAGCTATCTAAACTTGTAGTAAACATTGTCTAACAGCTCTGGTGGACATTCCTGCAGTCAGCATGCCAGCTATCTAAACTTGTAGTAAACTTTGTCCAACAGCTCTGCTGGACATTCCTGCAGTCAGCATGCCAGCTATCTAAACTTGTAGTAAACATTGTCTAACAGCTCTGATGGACATTCCTGCAGTCAGCATGCCAGCTATCTAAACTTGTAGTAAACATTGTCCAACAGCTCTGCTGGACATTCCTGCAGTCAGCATGCCAGCTATCTAAACTTGTAGTAAACATTGTCTAACAGCTCTGCTGGACATTCCTGCAGTCAGCATGCCAGCTATCTAAACTTGTAGTAAACTTTGTCCAACAGCTCTGCTGGACATTCCTGCAGTCAGCATGCCAGCTATCTAAACTTGTAGTAAACATTGTCTAACAGCTCTGATGGACATTCCTGCAGTCAGCATGCCAGCTATCTAAACTTGTAGTAAACATTGTCCAACAGCTCTGATGGACATTCCTGCAGTCAGCATGCCAGCTATTTAAACTTGTAGTAAACATTGTCTAACAGCTCTGCTGGACATTCCTGCAGTCAGCATGCCAGCTATCTAAACTTGTAGTAAACATTGTCCAACAGCCCTGGTGGACATACCTACAGTCAGCATGCCAGCTATCAGCGATCTTGTCCAATTGTACGGTCTATGGATGTGGTCACGCAGACCGACAAGCCACTGCGGCCCCTCATGGTGAGTTCCGGGAATGTTGGTGCCCACCCCCATCAAAGATGCCCATTCCTGTTCTATGGTGTTGATATTCTATAGTGTTGATGTTCTATAGTGTTGATGTTCTATAGGGTTGATGTTCTATGGGTTGATGTTCTATGTGGTTGATGTTCTATAGTGTTGATGTTCTATGGGGTTGATGTTCTACAGTGTTGATGTTCTACAGTGTTGATGTTCTCTAGTGTTGATGTTCTATGGGGTTGATGTTCTATGGTGTTGATTTTCTATAGTGTTGATGTTCTATGGTGTTGATGTTCTATGGTGTTGATGTTCTATAGGGTTGATGTTCTATGGGTTGATGTTCTATGTGGTTGATGTTCTATAGTGTTGATGTTCTATGGGGTTGATGTTCTACAGTGTTGATGTTCTACAGTGTTGATGTTCTCTAGTGTTGATGTTCTATGGGGTTGATGTTCTATGGTGTTGATTTTCTATAGTGTTGATGTTCTATGGTGTTGATGTTCTATGGTGTTGATGTTCTATGGGGTTGATGTTCTATAGTGATGTTCTATAGTGTTGATGTTCTATGGAGTTGATGTTCTATGGTGTTTATGTTCTATGGTGTTGATGTTCAATAGTGTTGATGTTCTATGGGGTTGATGTTCTATGGGGTTGATGTTCTATAGTTTTGATGTTCTATGTTGTTGATGTTCTATGGGTTTGATATTCTATAGTGTTAATGTTCTATAGGGTTGATGTTCTATAGTGTTGATGTTCTGCTCTATGGGGTTGATGTTCTATGGTGTCGACGTTCTATGGTGTTGATGCTCTTTGGTGTCGATGTTCTATGGTGTTGATGCTCTACGGGGTTGATGTTCTATGGTGTCGACGTTCTATGGGGTCTGCGTTCTACGGGGTTGATGTTCTATAGTGTTGATGTTCTATAGTGTTGATGTTCTATAGTGTTGATGTTCTATGGTGTTGATGTTCTATAGTGTTGATGTTCTATGGTGTTGATGTTCTATGGTGTTGATGTTCTATATGGTTGATGTTCTATGGGGTTGATGTTCTGTAGTGTTGATGTTCTGCAGTGTTGATGTTCTATGGTGTCGATGTTCTACGGGGTTGCAATGGCCAAAGCAATGGCCTTCCTATCGCTCATACAGTCCAATTGATACTCATGTTTGTTGTTCAGGCGTCTCTTTGCTTCTTGGATACAGTGGTGCTTAATGTGTGGTGACTGCTTTGTAAAGAAAACAAAGGACGAAAATGCAATTAAGTAGCATAATAAAAGCCAAAGTACCATAACATGCTACATTAAAAACCCATTGGACTCCATCAATTATAGCAAGCACCTACTCAAGCACTTTCTTCCATTGGAGATTGTTTATCAAAGGAAACTTAAGGGTGAGTTTCTCTGTGCAAGCATATTGTATTCCAGCATATTCTATTCCAGCATATTCTACATCCAGCGTATTCTATTCCAGCATATTCTATTCCAGCATATTCTACATCCAGCGTATTCTATTCCAGAATATTCTATTCAGGCATATTCTACACCAGCAAATTCTACAACAGCATATTCTATACCATCATATTCTATTCAGGCATATTCTACACCATCATATTCTATGCCATTATATTCTACACCATCATATTCTATTCAGGCATATTCTACACCATCATATTCTATACCATTATATTCTACACCATCATATTCTATTCAGGCATATTCTACACCATCATATTCTATGCCATTATATTCTACACCATCATATTCTATTCAGGCATATTCTACACCATCGTATTCTATACCATTATATTCTACACCATCATATTCTATTCAGGCATATTCTACACCATCATATTCTATGCCATTATATTCTACACCATCATATTCTATTCAGGCATATTCTACACCAGCATATTCTACACCAGCATCTTCTGTACCAGCATATTCTATACCATTATATTCTACACCATGATATTCTATACTAGCATATCCTATAATTGCATAATCTACACCATCGTAATCTATACCAGCATATTCAGCACACTGCAAATTATTCTCTTCCTTTTATGATTACAAAAGCAAAGAGGATCAATGATATTTAGTGAAAAGCACTGTATTACATTTTTAAACTTAACAAACATAATAGGATGGATTTGTTTGTTTTGTTTATTTGCCATTTTATAGCTAGCATGTTCCAGTCTCTCACCCTGTTAGACATGTTGTGTAGCACGTACATGTCTTCAGATTATGATTCATATTGACATGTGATGATTCATATTGACATGTGATGATTCATATTGACATGTGATGATTCATATTGACATGTGATGATTCATATTGACATGTGATGATTCATATTGACATGTGATGATTCATATTGACATGTGATGATTCATATTGTGTTGCTGATTTGAACCTGTATTCTACTGGGGGATGTGATGATTCATATTGACATGTGATGATTCATATCGAGATGTGATGATTCATATTGAGATGTGATGATTCATATTGAGATGTGATGATTCATATTGACATGTGATGATTCATATTGACATGTGATGCTTCATATTGTGTTCTTGATTTTAACCCTGTATACTACTGGGGGATGTGATGATTCATATTGACATGTGATGATTCATATCGAGATGTGATGATTCATATTGAGATGTGATGATTCATATTGACCTGTGATGATTCATATTGACATGTGATGATTCATATTGTGTTGCTGATTTTAACCCTGTATACTACTGGGGGATGTGATGATTCATATTGAGATGTGATGATTCAAATTGAGATGTGATGATTTATATTGTGTTGCTGATTTTAACCCTGTATACTACTGGGGGATGTGATGCTTCGGTGGTTTCTGCTGTTGGTTGATGGGAAAGGTGTTGTTATTTGTTTGTGGTCCCAGAGGAACAACTAGTATCTGGGATCTATTGTTTTCCTTTGTCATAATGTTACCTAACGCAACCCCATGGGAACCACAGGGCTCAGCAGACTCTGGAAGGGGACAGATAGAGAGCACAGCAGCTCTTTATATTAGCATCAGCTTCATCTTCATCGGCCAAACCTCACTTTTACATGTCAACTGTACACACAGTGTGTGTTGCAAGCACAAAATACATACACACACACACACACACACACACACACACACACACACACACACACATGCAAAACGCACGAATGCACACCAAAACAAACATGCACGCACACCCACACAGATGCACGGCAACACACACACACACACACACACATTTATCCACAAACAACGCAGTGTAGTGACATGCACCATAAAGGAATAAAATGGAAGTGTATTAATTCTGTGCTCAGTCATGGATTTGTTGTCTGTTGTAATTCCCTAAAGGTCTCACTATAATGTGGAGGCAGAACTGTGACAAAGAAGACAGATAAATGGTTTAATTACATTACATTGTGGACTCCTCCCCTGGGCTTTCTTGGTCAACATAATACAGTAACCTTCTGTACAGTCCCCATAATACAGTAACCTTGTACAGTCCCCATAATACAGTAACCTACTGTACAGTCCCCATATTACGGTAGCCTCATGTACAGTCCCCATAATACAGTAACCTACTGTATGGTCCCCATAATACGGTAACCCACTGTACGGTCCCCATAATACAAAAACCTACTGTACGGTCCCCATAATACAGTAACCTACTGTACGTCCCCATAATACAGCAACCTACTGTACAGTCCCCATAATACAGTAACCTACTGTACGGTCCCCATAATACAGTAACTTACTGTACGGTCCCCATAATACAGTAACCTACTGTACAGTCCCCATAATACAGTAACCTACTGTACAGTCCCCATAATACAGTAACCTACTGTATGGTCCACATAATACAGTAACCTACTGTATGGTCCACATAATACAGTAACCTACTGTACGGTCACCATAATACAGTAACCTACTGTACAGTCCCCATAATACAGTAACTTACTGTATGGTCCCCATAATACAGTAGTATACAGCACCAGTCAAATGTTTGGACACACCTACTCATTCCAGGGTTTTTCTTTATCTTTACTATTTTCTACATTGTAGAATAATAGTGAAGACATCAAAACTATGAAATAGCACATATGGAATCATGTAGTATCCAAAAAAGTGTTAAACAAATCAAAATATATTTTATATTTGAGATTCTTCAAAGTAGCTACCCTTTGCCTTGATGCCAGCTTTGCACACTCTTGGCATTCTCTCAACCAGCTTCATGAGATAGTCACCTGGAATGCATTTCAATTAACAGGTGTGCCTTGTTAAAAGTTAATTTGTGGAATTTCTTTCCTTCTTAATGTGTTTGAGTGAATCAGTTGTGTTGTGACTAGATAGGGGTGGTATACAGAAGATAGCCCTATTTGGCAAAAGACCAAGTCCATATTATGGCAAGAACAGCTCAAATAAGCAAAGAGAAACGACAGTCCATCATTACTTTAAGACATGAAGGTCAGCCAATCCGGAACATTTCAAGAACTTTGAAAGTTTCTTCAAGTGCAGTCACAGAAAACATTACACGCTATGATGAAACTGGCTCTCATGAGGACCGCCACAGGAAGGAAGACCCAGAGTTACCTCTGCTGCAGAGGATAAGTTCAGAAGAGTTACCAGCCTCAGAAATTGAAGCTCAAATAAATGCTTCACAGAGCTCAAGTAAAAGACACATCTCAACATCAACTGTTCAGAGGAGACTGTGTGAATCAGGCCTTCATGGTCGAATTGCTGCAAAGAATCCACTACTAAAGGACACCAATAAGAAGAAGAGACTTGCTTGGGCCAAGAAACATGAGCAGCGGACATTAGACTGGTGGAAATCTGTCCTTTGATCTGATGAGTCAAAATTTGAGATTTTTGGTTCCAACCGCCGTGTCTTCGTGAGACGCAGAGTAGGTGAACGGATGATCTCCGCATGTGTGGTTCCTACCATGAAGCATGGAGGAGGAGGTGTGATGGTGTGGGGGTGCTTTGCTGGTGACACTGTTGGGGATTTATTTAGAATTCAAGGCACACTTAACGAGCATGACTACCACAGCATTCTGCAGTGATACACCATCCCATCTGGTTTGCGTTTAGTGGGACTATCATTTGTTTTTCAATAGGACAATGACCCAAAACACACTTCCAGTCTGTGTAAGGGCTATTTGACCAAGGTGAGTGATGGAGTGCTGCATCAGATGACCTGGCCTCCACAATCACCCGACCTCAACGCAATTGAGATGGTTTGGGATGAGTTGGTCCACAGAGTGAAGGAAAAGCAGACAACAAGTGCTCAGCATATGTGGGAACTCCTTCGAGACTGTTGGAAAAGCATTCCAGGTTGAAGCTGGTTGAGAGAACGCCAAGAGTGTGCAAAGCTGTCATCAAGGCAAATTATGGCTTTTTGAAAAATCTAAAGTGTTGTAGCCTGCTAGACTACAACATTGTGATCATTAAAAGGTGGCTTACATCGTAAATAGGTTTGTTGAATCTCACCCAAATAGATCTATTAGAGATTCAGCCCCTCCTGTTTCCTCCTCATGTTACCTGGGATAGAGAACACAAGATATTGGGTCTGATATGCTGCCTGTTGGTTACAGCGGCATTGCATTGGTTGTTGTTTTAATACGGTAATTCACTATCCCTCTCCATCCACCAAACAGCAGGCCTGATCTGGAACGACAGTAACACAGACTATCCCTCTGATGGAGTTAACTACGTCACAGTAACAGGGATTTTACTATCCCACAATCCCTCTCCATCCTAAACAGCAGCAGCGCCACAAGCCAGCGTGGTGCCAATTAGCAGGGAGCATGCAAACATATGCCCTCCTGTAGTTTCTGATTAAAGTGCATATTGATGGTATAAATTACCTCCCAGTACAATAGATTGCCAGGCATCTAGATGTAAATGTTTAATTAACCCATGGCTAAATCACTGCGCTGGTCTTCAGTGGAGGTATTAATTTACTCAGAGCACCAATAACCACGAGAGGAGCACAACCCAAGATGGCCGCTCTGTGTGGTCTGCGGCGCTGTGTGACAGATTAATCAGTGATTGGTGCTGTGGTTTACCTTTCCCTAATTAGCTGGGTGGATACAGAACGCTGTTCTGAGGGGTTGTTGAAGATAACCCTTTCATAAGGACTCTGTTCAATCCGTATCGCGGAAGTCCAGCATTAAAAGCGCGAATACAATTCTAAAGGCAATGTTAGCAGAGACTGCATTCACGGTAAAACGTTGCATAGGTCAACTCGATTGGAAATTACCTTTACATTCCGTATTGCGCAAACATCTAGTAAAGCTTCAGGCATCCAGATCGAATAGAATCTTCAGTGTTTATCAGGTAAACTGCCTTGTTCGCCTGGTCATTACCAAACATCTAGTAAAGCATTTTACCTGGTCACTTCTCTTTCTCTACTCATCTTACAACAGTGGATGGATTGTCTGATCATGCTGCTGCTGCTGTGGTTTGTGGTGGTTTGCTTGGCTAGGCTGAAGCACATATTGCTTCTTTAGCTTCCTGATCACAGAGAATGGTGCGACCTGCAGGGCACCGTGTCTCCCAGAGAGCCTTGGCTGTTGTACCCCTGAGGTAGGAGCAAGATGGTCAGGGCTATTAGAATTGCGTGTGTGTGTGTGTGTGTGTGTGTGTGTGTGTGTGTGTGTGTGTGTGTGTGTGTGTGTGTGTGTGTGTGTGTGTGTGTTTGCGTGTGTGTGTGTGTGTGTGTGTGTGTGTGTGTGTGTGTGTGTGTGTGTGTGTGTGTGTGTGTGTGTGTGTGTGTGTGTGTGTGTGTTTGCGTGTGAATGTCAAGGAAGGTGGTAATTACTGTGTACCCACCTGGCTGTCCTGCCGTAGTGACACCCTCCCCTGGGCAGAGACAGAGAGATGGGGCCAGCCTGGCTGTCCTGCCTAACGCCCCCAACCCCCTAATACCCCTATCACCCCCTAACCCCCCTAATACCCCCTAATACCCCCTAGTCCCCTAGTCCCCTATTACCCCCCCAACCACACCTATTACCCCCTAATACCCCTTAACCCCCTAATACCCCCTAACCCCCTAACACCCCCTAACCCCCTAATACCCCCTAACCCCCTAATACCCCCTAATACCCCTAACCCCCTAACCCCCTAATACCCCCTAATAACTCCTAATACCCCTAACCCCCCTAACCCCCTAATACCCCCTAATACAATCCTAACCCTAACCCTAATACCCCCTAACCCCCTAATACCCCCTAACCCCCCTAATACCCTCTAACCCCCCTAACACCCCCTAATACCCTAATACCCCTAATACCCCCTAACCCCCTAATACCCCCTAACCCCCCCTAATACCACCAAATACCCCTAACCCCCTAACAGCACCGAATCCCCTAACACCCCTAACCCCTAACACCCCCTAATACCCCCTCACCCCCTAATACCCTCTAACCCCCTAATACCCCCTAACACCCCCTAATACCCCTAACCCCCTAATACCCCCTAACCCCCCCTAACCCCCTAACACCCCCTAACACCCCCTAACCACCTAATATCCCTAACACCCCTTAACCCCCTAACCCCCTAACGCCCCCTAACCCCCAATACCCTTTAACACCCCCTAATACCCCCTAACCTCGTAACACCCCCTAATACCCCCTAATACCCCCTAACCCCCTAATACCCCCTAACCCCCCCTAATACCACCAAATACCCCTAACCCCCTAACAGCACTGAATCCCCTAACACCCTTAACCCCTAACACCCCCTAATACCCCCTAACCCCTAATACCCTCTAACCCCCTAATACCACCTAATACCCCCTAATACCCCCTAACACCCCCTAATACCCCTAACCCCCTAATACCCCCTAACACCCCCTAATACCCCCTAACACCCCCTAATATCCCTAACACCCCTAAACCCCCATAACCCCATAACGCCCCCTAACCCCCCCAATACCCTCTAACACCCCTTAATACCCCTAACCCCTAACCCCCCCTAATACCCCCTAACACCCCCTAACCCCCCTAATACCCCCTAACCCCCCCTAACAGCCCCTAACACCCCCTAACCCCCCAATACCCCCTAACACCCCCTAATACCCCCTAACACGCCTAATACCCATAACCCCCTAACACCCCCTAATACCCCCTAACATCCCCTAACCCCCCTTAACCCCCCCTAACACCCCCTAACCCCCCTAACCCCCTAACACCCCCTAATACCCCTAACCCCTAACCCCCTAATACCCCCTAACACCCCTTAACCCCCTAATATCCCTAACTTCCTTTAACCTCCTAACCCCCTAACGCCCCCTAACCCCCCCTAATACCCTCTAACACCCTCTAAATCCCCCTAACCCCCTAACAACCCCTAACCCCTAACCCCCTAACACCCCCTAATACCCCCTAAAACCCCCTAACAGCCCCTAAACCCTAACCCCCCCTAACCCCCTAACCCCCCTAACCCCCCAACACCCCCTAATACCCCCTAACACCCCTAACCCCCTAACACCTCCTAATACGCCCTAACACCCCTAACCCCCCCTAATACCCCTAACACCCCCTAACACCCCCTAACCCCCCCTAATACCCCCTAACACCCCCTAATACCCCCTAACACCCCTAATACCACTAACCCTCTATCACCCCCTAATACCCCCTAACATCCCCTAATCCCCCCTAACACCCCCTAACCCCCTAACACCCCTAAAACCCCCCTAACACCCCCTAACCCCTAACAAACACCCCATCTAAAAACCGCCCTAACACCCCCCTAATCCCCACTAACCCCTAACCCCTAACCCCCTAACCCCCCCCTAATACCCCCTAACCCCCCCTAACACCCCTAACCCCTAACCCCCCTAACACCCCCTAACCCCCCCTAACACCTAACCCCTAACCCCCTAACACCCCCTAACACCCCCTAATACCC
>NW_021822686.1:35995-223495 GCF_901001165.1 Salmo trutta
CTCTCTGTCTCTCTCTCTCTCTCTCTCTCTCTCTCTCTCTCCCTCTCTCGCTCTCTCTCTCTCTCTCTCTCTCTCTCTCTCTCTCTCTCTCTCTCTCTCTCTGTCTCTCTCTCTCTCGCTCTCTCTCTCATATATATTAGACATGGTAGAATGATGTTATACATTAGTCTACAGTGTAACTGTGTGACTAGTCTTCTATAGACGATGGTTTACTCTCCAATGAGAAACCAGCGTCCCACCATCTTGGAGACAGAGTCTGGAGGCCTGGGGGGTATTTACTCTCCTCAGAGTTACTTTAAGACTCGTCAGCTTGCTGAAGTCACGTCTGTGTGTGTGTGTGTGTGTGTGTGTGTGAGTGAGTGAGTGAGTGAGTGAGTGAGTGAGTGAGTGAGTGTGAGTGTGTGTGTGTGTGTGTGTGTGTGTGTGTGTGTGTGTGTGTGTGTGTGTGTGTGTGTGTGTGTGTGTGTTTTCACTAGGACAACAACAGGTGTAAGGAACCATGTCTCAGATTGAGCTAAATGTCCACACTGAGAAGTGAAGATGTATAATGATGGACTGTTTATTACTGAAGACTGAATAAAGGTGTTATATCATTTTGGATCGATATAGAAACAGTACTTTCTAAGTTGTATTCTAAACACAAAATGCTGCTGCTTTTGTAGTCAATCATCTTGTTTATATATATATTATATATTATAATGTTTTTTTTTATATATACACTTAGAATTCTGTTGTCAAACGGGTTTTTTTTGTTGACAGATTTTCTCAAATAAAAACAAAATGTCAGTCACTTTCTCCACAATGGACACACTTCAATACATTTTCCCCCATTTGTCAGCACAGCTTAAAAATACAACTATCAAGCATAAGAAGCAGACCTTATCTATCATAATTACAGTACTCATATTCACACTCAAGGCTCTAAAATATCTGCTTATATATATCGTTCACTTATACAGTGTAAAGCTACGCTGTGGCATCCACAGACCCAGCATCTAGTGTTGATCTGTCTCTCTGCAGAGCAGAACAAATCCAAGCTGAATCAAGATGAATGCAGAGTGGCTGAGACAGGTGTTGATTAAGACAGGTGAGGACCTCACTCCATCTTGCGTTGTGTCCCGTAGTCTTAACATACCTTATCATTAGTTCTCCTGACAGTGACGGAGAGCCAGAGATTCTACCTCGTAGGCCCGGCGCCATCTTTAAAAGAAACCTTCTTTTAATAATAATGGCCATTTGTCAACTTTCTAACTGTCAAAAGACAAGGGCTGCAAACAACATGGAACACATCCAACCATGGTGTGGTGCAGAGAGAGAGAGAGAGAGAGAGAGAGAGAGAGAGAGAGAGAGAGAGAGCGAGAGAGAGAGAGAGAGACAGACAGACAGACAGACAGACAGACAGACAGACAGACAGACAGACAGACAGACAGACAGACAGACAGACAGACAGACAGACAACGAGAGAAAGAGAGACAACGAGAGAAAGAGAGACAACGAGAGAAAGAGAGACAACGAGAGAAAGAGAGACAACGAGAGAAAGAGAGACAACGAGAGAAAGAGAGACAACGAGAGAAAGAGAGAGCGACAGAGAGAGAGGTGTCTCAGTGGTTCACGGAGGCGGTAGGTGGGTAGATATGGATACGTTCCAAATGGAACCCTATTCCCTACATAGTGCACAACTTTTGAACCATTGGCTCTTGTCAAAGGTAGTGTTGGGAATAGGGAGTCATTTGGGACACACACAGCCTAGGTATGCAGAGAGAGAGAGATGGAGATGGAGAGGGAAGAGGGGACAGTCCCAGATGTATACAAAGCCATTCAAATGGTCTTGGAAGGTTGCAGAGACAATCCGCTCTGATTACCGACTCTAATGTGTCTGGGGGCGCTGGGACCTGAGGGGGGGGGCAGCTGGAGAGGCCAGGCTGCACTTAGAACATACCGGCCCTGTGGTTGTTAAATAACACTGGGAAAACTGAGAATGGGTGAGATGGGTAGTGGGGGGGAGAGGGTGAAATGGGGGAGAGGGGGGGATGAGAAGGGAGAGAGGAGTGGGTTTTAGGGGAGAGAGGAGAGAGAAGGAGATGGGCAACGGGTTAGAGGGTGAAGGGGGAGAGGGTGAGGGGGAGAGGGGGGTAGATAGTGAGCAGGGGAGAAGGTGAGGGGAAGGGGGGGTTAGAGGGTGAAGGGGGAGAGGGTGAGGGGGAGAAGGGGGTAGATAGTGAGCAGGGGAGAGGGTGAGGGGAAGGGGTGGATAGATGGTGAGCGGGGTAGAGGGTGAGGGGGAGAGGGGGGTAGATGGTGAGCGGGGTAGAGGGTGAGGGGGAGAGGGGGGGAGATGGTGAGCGGGGTAGAGGGTGAGGGAGAGAGGGGGTAGATGGTGAGTGGGGGAGAGGGGGAGGGGGAGAGGGGGGGAGATGGTGAGCGGGGTAGAGGGTGAGGGATAGAGGGGGTAGATGGTGAGCGGGGTAGAGGGTGAGGGGGAGAGGGGGGCCGATGGTGAGCGGTGGAGAGGGGGAGGGGGAGAGGGGGGTAGATGGTGAGCAGGGGAGAGGGTGAGGGGGAGAGGGGGGGAGATGGTGAGCGGGGTAGAGGGTGAGGGAGAGGGGGGTAGATGGTGAGCGGGGGAGAGGGTGAGGGGGAGAGAGGGGGAGATAGTGAGTGGGGGAGATGGTGAGCGGGGTAGAGGGGGAGGGGGAGAGGGTGAGGGGAAGAGGGGGGTAGATAGTGAGCGGGGGAGAGGGGGAGGGGGAGAGGGGGGTAGATGGTGAGTGGGGGAGAGGGGGAGGGGGTGAGGGGGGAGATGGTGAGTGGGGGAGAGGTTGAGGGGGTGAGGGGGGAGAGGGTGAGGGGGGGTGAGGAGGAGAGGGGGGAGAGGGTGAGGAGGAGAGGGGGGTAGAGGGTGAGGGGGAGAGGGGGAGGGGGAGAGGGGGAGATGGTGAGGGGGAGAGGGGGGGAGATGGTGAGTGGGGGAGAGGGTGAGGGGGAGAGCGGGGGAGATGGTGAGCGGGGTAGAGGGTGAGTGTTGCTCTTTCACCCTGGCAGGCAATCAGACAACACCTGCAGCATCAACTCTCCATTAATCTTCCAGGCTGTTTTACTAATGGGGCATCACTAGTTCCCAGGTAACTTCTGTTTTCTATGGTAGCAAGGTCTTTGCTGGTTAAATGCATCTCTCTCAAATTACAACCTATGTGTTGTGATAATTGCGTTGCTTTCTGTATGACCTGTTAGTTGATCTGCCTTGGCACCGTGATATACAGGCCTAAAGGGTTAGTTCATCTGCCTTGACACCGTGATATACAGGCCTAAAGGGTTAGTTCATCTGCCTTGACACCGTGATATACAGGCCTAAAGGGTTAGTTCATCTGCCTTGACACCGTGATATACAGGCCTAAAGGGTTAGTTCATCTGCCTTGACACCGTGATATACAGGCCTAAAGGGTTAGTTGATCTGCCTTGGCACCGTGATATACAGGCCTAAAGGGTTAGTTCATCTGCCTTGACACCGTGATATACAGACCTAAAGGGTTAGTTCATCTGCCTTGACACCGTGATATACAGGCCTAAAGGGTTAGTTCATCTGCCTTGACACCGTGATATACAGGCCTAAAGGGTTAGTTCATCTGCCTTGACACCGTGATATACAGACCTAAAGGGTTAGTTCATCTGCCTTGACACCGTGATATACAGACCTAAAGGGTTAGTTCATCTGCCTTGACACCGTGATATACAGGCCTAAAGGGTTAGTTCATCTGCCTTGACACCGTGATATACAGGCCTAAAGGGTTAGTTCATCTGCCTTGACACCGTGATATACAGGCCTAAAGGGTTAGTTCATCTGCCTTGACACCGTGATATACAGACCTAAAGGGTTAGTTCATCTGCCTTGACACCGTGATATACAGGCCTAAAGGGTTAGTTCATCTGCCTTGACACCGTGATATACAGACCTAAAGGGTTAGTTCATCTGCCTTGACACCGTGATATACGGGCCTAAAGGGTTAGTTCATCTGCCTTGACACCGTGATATACGGGCCTAAAGGGTTAGTTGATCTGCCTTGACACCGTGATATACAGACCTAAAGGGTTAGTTCATCTGCCTTGACACCGTGATATACAGGCCTAAAGGGTTAGTTCATCTGCCTTGACACCGTGATATACAGGCCTAAAGGGTTAGTTCATCTGCCTTGACACCGTGATATACAGGCCTAAAGGGTTAGTTCATCTGCCTTGACACCGTGATATACAGGCCTAAAGGGTTAGTTCATCTGCCTTGACACCGTGATATACAGGCCTAAAGGGTTAGTTCATCTGCCTTGACACCGTGATATACAGGCCTAAAGGGTTAGTTCATCAGCCTTGACACCGTGATATACAGGCCTAAAGGGTTAGTTCATCTGCCTTGACACCGTGATATACAGGCCTAAAGGGTTAGTTCATCTGCCTTGACACCGTGATATACAGGCCTAAAGGGTTAGTTCATCTGCCTTGACACCGTGATATACAGGCCTAAAGGGTTAGTTCATCTGCCTTGACACCGTGATATACAGGCCTAAAGGGTTAGTTCATCTGCCTTGACACCGTGATATACAGGCCTAAAGGGTTAGTTCATCTGCCTTGACACCGTGATATACAGGCCTAAAGGGTTAGTTCATCTGCCTTGACACCGTGATATACAGGCCTAAAGGGTTAGTTCATCTGCCTTGACACCGTGATATACAGGCCTAAAGGGTTAGTTCATCTGCCTTGACACCGTGATATACAGACCTAAAGGGTTAGTTCATCTGCCTTGACACCGTGATATACAGGCCTAAAGGGTTAGTTCATCTGCCTTGACACCGTGATATACAGGCCTAAAGGGTTAGTTCATCTGCCTTGACACCGTGATATACAGGCCTAAAGGGTTAGTTCATCTGCCTTGACACCGTGATATACAGACCTAAAGGGTTAGTTCATCTGCCTTGACACCGTGATATACAGGCCTAAAGGGTTAGTTCATCTGCCTTGACACGTGATATACAGGCCTAAAGGGTTAGTTGATCTGCCTTGACACCGTGATATACAGGCCTAAAGGGTTAGTTCATCTGCCTTGACACCGTGATATACAGACTTAAAGGGTTAGTTCATCTGCCTTGACACCGTGATATACAGACCTAAAGGGTTAGTTCATCTGCCTTGACACCGTGATATACAGGCCTAAAGGGTTAGTTCATCTGCCTTGACACGTGATATACAGGCCTAAAGGGTTAGTTCATCTGCCTTGACACCGTGATATACAGGCCTAAAGGGTTAGTTCATCTGCCTTGACACCGTGATATACAGACCTAAAGGGTTAGTTCATCTGCCTTGACACCGTGATATACAGGCCTAAAGGGTTAGTTCATCTGCCTTGACACGTGATATACAGGCCTAAAGGGTTAGTTCATCTGCCTTGACACCGTGATATACAGGCCTAAAGGGTTAGTTCATCTGCCTTGACACCGTGATATACAGACTTAAAGGGTTAGTTCATCTGCCTTGACACCGTGATATACAGGCCTAAAGGGTTAGTTCATCTGCCTTGACACCGTGATATACAGGCCTAAAGGGTTAGTTCATCTGCCTTGACACCGTGATATACAGGCCTAAAGGGTTAGTTCATCTGCCTTGACACCTTGATATACAGGCCTAAAGGGTTAGTTCATCTGCCTTGACACCGTGATATACAGACCTAAAGGGTTAGTTCATCTGCCTTGACACCGTGATATACAGGCCTAAAGGGTTAGTTCATCTGCCTTGACACCGTGATATACAGGCCTAAAGGGTTAGTTCATCTGCCTTGACACCGTGATATACAGGCCTAAAGGGTTAGTTCATCTGCCTTGACACCGTGATATACAGGCCTAAAGGGTTAGTTCATCTGCCTTGACACTGTGATATACAGGCCTAAAGGGTTAGTTCATCTGCCTTGACACCGTGATATACAGGCCTAAAGGGTTAGTTCATCTGCCTTGACACCGTGATATACAGGCCTAAAGGGTTAGTTCATCTGCCTTGACACCGTGATATACAGACCTAAAGGGTTAGTTCATCTGCCTTGACACCGTGATATACAGGCCTAAAGGGTTAGTTCATCTGCCTTGACACCGTGATATACAGGCCTAAAGGGTTAGTTCATCTGCCTTGACACCGTGATATACAGACCTAAAGGGTTAGTTCATCTGCCTTGACACCGTGATATACAGGCCTAAAGGGTTAGTTCATCTGCCTTGACACCGTGATATACAGGCCTAAAGGGTTAGTTCATCTGCCTTGACACCGTGATATACAGGCCTAAAGGGTTAGTTCATCTGCCTTGACACCGTGATATACAGACCTAAAGGGTTAGTTCATCTGCCTTGACACCGTGATATACAGGCCTAAAGGGTTAGTTCATCTGCCTTGACACCGTGATATACAGGCCTAAAGGGTTAGTTCATCTGCCTTGACACCGTGATATACAGGCCTAAAGGGTTAGTTCATCTGCCTTGACACCGTGATATACAGACTTAAAGGGTTAGTTCATCTGCCTTGACACCGTGATATACAGACCTAAAGGGTTAGTTCATCTGCCTTGACACCGTGATATACAGGCCTAAAGGGTTAGTTCATCTGCCTTGACACCGTGATATACAGACCTAAAGGGTTAGTTCATCTGCCTTGACACCGTGATATACAGGCCTAAAGGGTTAGTTCATCTGCCTTGACACGTGATATACAGGCCTAAAGGGTTAGTTCATCTGCCTTGACACCGTGATATACAGACCTAAAGGGTTAGTTCATCTGCCTTGACACCGTGATATACAGGCCTAAAGGGTTAGTTCATCTGCCTTGACACCGTGATATACAGACCTAAAGGGTTAGTTCATCTGCCTTGACACCGTGATATACAGGCCTAAAGGGTTAGTTCATCTGCCTTGACACGTGATATACAGGCCTAAAGGGTTAGTTCATCTGCCTTGACACCGTGATATACAGGCCTAAAGGGTTAGTTCATCTGCCTTGACACCGTGATATACAGGCCTAAAGGGTTAGGTCATCTGCCTTGACACCGTGATATACAGGCCTAAAGGGTTAGTTCATCTGCCTTGACACCGTGATATACAGGCCTAAAGGGTTAGTTCATCTGCCTTGACACCGTGATATACAGGCCTAAAGGGTTAGTTCATCTGCCTTGACACCGTGATATACAGACCTAAAGGGTTAGTTCATCTGCCTTGACACCGTGATATACAGGCCTAAAGGGTTAGTTCATCTGCCTTGACACCGTGATATACAGGCCTAAAGGGTTAGTTCATCTGCCTTGACACCGTGATATACAGGCCTAAAGGGTTAGTTCATCTGCCTTGACACCGTGATATACAGACTTAAAGGGTTAGTTCATCTGCCTTGACACCGTGATATACAGACCTAAAGGGTTAGTTCATCTGCCTTGACACCGTGATATACAGGCCTAAAGGGTTAGTTCATCTGCCTTGACACCGTGATATACAGACCTAAAGGGTTAGTTCATCTGCCTTGACACCGTGATATACAGGCCTAAAGGGTTAGTTCATCTGCCTTGACACGTGATATACAGGCCTAAAGGGTTAGTTCATCTGCCTTGACACCGTGATATACAGACCTAAAGGGTTAGTTCATCTGCCTTGACACCGTGATATACAGGCCTAAAGGGTTAGTTCATCTGCCTTGACACCATGATATACAGACCTAAAGGGTTAGTTCATCTGCCTTGACACCGTGATATACAGGCCTAAAGGGTTAGTTCATCTGCCTTGACACGTGATATACAGGCCTAAAGGGTTAGTTCATCTGCCTTGACACCGTGATATACAGGCCTAAAGGGTTAGTTCATCTGCCTTGACACCGTGATATACAGGCCTAAAGGGTTAGGTCATCTGCCTTGACACCGTGATATACAGGCCTAAAGGGTTAGTTCATCTGCCTTGAGACCGTGATATACAGGCCTAAAGGCAGCGACAATAAGAAGACTCAGCGGCAGAATAAATTAAAACACACCTTTGTTTCATCACAAAAGCAGAGAGCAACCTCTGTCCTGGTGAAGTCTACAAAACATACTGTACGTAACAAACAGTTACGTGACCTTCAGCAGGGTCAAGCAAGGTCATGTTTCTGACATTGATTTAGAACCACAGAGATTTACCAACAGTCAGGAGCCCAAAACAGGAGCTGCCTCCAGTATTCCAGCACCATTTCACCTTCAACATGATCTATCTATCCACCGACGCTTTAGTCTAAATACAGTGACCACTAAAAGATACCAAAAACGATTTAGTACAATCAACGTAAGCTAAATATCATGTGGCTGTCCATGATTCTGATTTCTCTGTGTGTGTGTGTGTGTGTGTGTGTGTGTGTGTGTGTGTGTGTGTGTGTATGTGTGTGTGTGTGTGTGTGTGTGTGTGTGTGTGTGTGTGTGTGTGTGTGTGTGTGTGTGTGTGTGTGTGTGTGTGTGTAAGTAGATAAAACATGTTGACTCACCCTACTTGTAGAGAAAAGCCAATGCCATCCTCCTCTCGTTCACGTTGATGAAACGGTCTATCACTCTGTCATACAGTACGCGCTTTTAGTGTTTGTTGTCCCTGGCTACCTGGATAAAATACTTGCTCCCTAGCCTAACTTCCTTTCATGGGCAACAACGCGCCAGGCCAGCTAGTTAACGTTAGCCTGCTACATCTAGCTACATGTTGAACTTCCATCCTCTCAGGCCAGGAGCTCAACAATGTATGAATTTATGGTTGGTTCAGAATCACCAATATAATTATTGGCCAGTACGGAGAATTAAGTAAAACCACAAGTCCAAATCCCTATTTCCATCCATGGCTAATTTAGGAAAGAGACTATTTTAGCTAGCTAGCTAGCTAGCCACTAGAGGACAACAGCACAACGAGATGCAACAATTCAAGTTTTTTTTTCTTTCGATAATGACGCTTGGCCTGTGATGTGATTGGTCAGAATTAAAATCCAAACTGGCTTCCTGTAACATATACGCAGGGCGTCAGGAAGCAGGTGCAGAAGGTGAGTTTAATAATAAATAAACATGAAGAAAATCTTAAAGAATAGCAGCGTACTGAACGTAACCTAAACCAATACTGCCTGATGACTGAGGCTACTGAGGGCTATATGAAGGGAGAGGAATCGGGCTGGTGAGGAAGTCCAGGTGTGCTTAATGATGGGGAGCAGGTGTGCTTAATGATGGTTTCCAGGACTGGTGGTTAGTAGACCGGCGATGTCGAGCAGCGGAGGGAGGGAGCAGGCGTGATATTTTTTGGGGGGTGCGCCAGGACCATTCACAACTGAGCTCACTGGTTTAGCTCAACGCTGATTGGCTATTATTTTATACTTTTATCAAGGGAAGCCAAATGCTTGCTGGCTTCCCTTTGCATTCAATGCTACGGGCGGCAACAATGTCATAATCTTTCTGACCAGACAGCCTCAGATAGATACGTTACACATATCGAGACAGAGGGACGCTGTTTCGTTCGCTCGGATGCTTTCTCCGGTGAGATAAATTCACAAGAGGCTGAATGTAAGGACATTTATGAAACACAGAGCGATGAAATATATATATATATATATTTTTTTACTTTCTTCATCCTGGCATCCATGAATATACGCCACTGCTGAACACAGCTCGGAGCAGCAGACAACATGATGGATTGCAGAGAGCATATGTTAAGTGCAACCTGCTCTTGGAAAACTGTAAATAATTCATTGCTAAATAGTTAAGTGAGTTTTTTCCTCTGTGGTGTATTTTGGGCATGGAAGGTTATTTATTTATTTATCCAAAAGTGTTTCAACCAAATCTATTAGTTGTGTTATGTCCTCTGATACAACATGATACTTGGTACAAATGGGAGAACTGCTGGGCTAATCTTTCTGTAAACGATCAACAATAAAATGTGAAGGTGCATTAAATATGAGCTATAAAATTACAATTTTATGATGACATTCTACATGTTTCTCAGGATCAATTAAAAGTGTCTTTTATCCTCACTGTTCTGGCCTACAGAATATAAGATGCATATTAATGCTAGCCCTGAAGTGTTCCTAAAATACAGTCTTATTAGGCTGAAAAACAGCCCTTTCAGCACAGACAATGGTAATGGCGATGCTTCACACAGCTCTTGGAAATATACTATAATATCATATAAAAATACTTTCAATTCTTCAAAATGTGAAGCATTTTATATCTATTCTTTATATTTATAGATATTCTTCTATTTTTTTATCTACACAATAAAATAGCAGCAAAATAATAACACTTGAAATAACAAAATACTAATTAGACAGGTGGAAAAATAGAAAATAAATGATATTTAAATGGCGTAAGCCTACACTGCTTGCTGTATTACTGTACACGGTGGAGGCTAACTAATACATGTCGTAGCTATGTTGCCAGTCACCTGTTGTGACAAGGTGAATCCTTTAGGCTGTATGACGGACATTTTCTAATGCTACCAGACGAGACGGGCTCCGTTCTGCTCTCCAGGTTGGTTATACCGGTCCTGATTTCAGGGGATGTATCCCCCAAATGGCACCCTATTCTCTAAATAGTACACTACTTTTGACCAGGACCTATGGCACCTTATTCCCTAAATGGTGTACTAATTTTGACCAGGGCCTATGGCACCCTATTCCCTAAATAGTGCACTACTTTTAACCCAGAGTCTACTCAAAAGTAGTGCACTATAAAGGGAATAGGGTGCCATTTGTGACATACACCATGATGTCAGCTGAGTACAGTAGCAGTACCTTTCTGACTGGAGTCTACAGGCAACACTGAGATTAAATACTGTGTTTGTCTTACAGTCCCGTGTAGCTCAGTTGGTAGAGCATGACGCCAGGGTTGTGTGTTCGATTCTCACGAGGGGGGGGGACCGGTACAAGGGGGGGAGAATATTAAAATGTATCCACTCACTAACTGTAAGTCACTCGAGAAGAGCGTCTGATAAATGACTAAAATATAAAATGTCTTTCTATGCAATTAGTTTACTATAGAGCCCGTAAGATGATAGGCTGATAATAGACATAGTTCACCTGACTGTGATGTCATCCATTCACATGGGAGACAACATTGATGTCATAAAGTACATATAGGGGGGAAACAATTCAATCAAAAAAGCCAGTAACTCAGTTCCTGGGTAAAAAAAAAACTAAAATAAAACATTTCACCTTCATTACTGTCACAATTTCCTTTGTTGTGTTGCAGGGAAGACCAAAATGCAGTGGAGTTGTGGATACTCATATTTTAATTAACAAAAAAAGAGTAAAGCATCCACTTGACAAAACAATAAATGATACCCACAACACTAAACAGTTTTGCAGGCTCACCAACGCAGTGCAAAAACAACTACCCACAAAACCCAAGTGACAAACATACTCCTACATATATGACTCCCAATCAGGAACAACGATCCCCAGCTGTTCCTGATCAGGAGTCACAAGACCAACACAGAACAATCACACACATACAAGACTGCCACGTCCTGACCCCAAAACTACTACAACAGCTCCATCTGCTGGTCAGGACGTGACAGTACCCCCCCTCAAGGTGCAGACCCCGGAATGCACCTAACAACAAAAAACACCAACAAACAAAATCCCCAACAAAACCCATAAACAATAACCCCTAAACAATAAGGGAGGGAAGGGAGGGTGGCTGCCGTCAACGACGGCACTGTGCTACACCCTCCCTCCCCAACCCACTTATCCTGGAGGTGGCTCAGGTGCAGGACGTGGACCTTGCTCCACCCTCGGCGTCGCCCACTTCGGTGGCGCCGATAGCTGCGCCAGGCAGACGGGCCACTCGGGCTGGGCCGGAGGACAGGAGGGCCCCTCGGGCTGGGCCGGAGGACAGGAGGGCCCCTCGGGCTGGGCCGGAGGACAGGAGGGGCAGTCTGGCCGCTCTGGCAGCTCGGGGCAGTCTGGCAGCTCGGGCCAGTCTGGCAGCTCGGGCCAGTCTGGCAGCTCGGGGCAGTCTGGCCGCTCGGGGCAGTCTGGCCGCTCTGGCAGCTCGGGGCAGTCTGGCCACTCTGGCAGCTCGGGGCAGTCTGACCACTCTGGCAGCTCGGGGCAGTCTGGCCACTCTGGCAGCTCCTGACTAGTGGGTGGCTCTGGCGACTCTTCACTGACGGGCGGCTCTGGCGATTCCTCACTGGCTGGCAGCTCTGGTGACTGTTGACTGACTGTTGACTGGCGAGACAGACCATAACAGACGTTACAGTAGAGACAGACCATAACAGATGTTACAGTAGAGACAGACCATAAAAGACGTTACAGTAGAGACAGACCATAACAGACGTTACAGCAGAGACAGAACATAACAGACGTTACAGTAGAGACAGACCATAACAGATGTTACAGTAATAACAATACCATGGTAACAGTAGACCTATGAGGTACGAATAATACCATGGCAACAGTAGACCTATGAGGTATAATATCACCGTGGTAACAGTAGACCTATGGGGTATAATAATACCATGGTAACAGTAGACCTATGAGGTAAAATAATACCATGGTAACAGTGGAGTTACAAAGCTGTCATCAAGAATCTAAAATATATTTTGAATTGTTTAACACTTTTTTGGTTACTACATGATTCCATATGTGTTTTTTTCATCATTTTGATTTCTTCACTACAATGTAGAAATTGTAAAATAAAGAAAAACCCTTGAATGAGTAGTTGGTCCTACCCTAGTCCCAGCTGGTCTCCTACCCTAGTCCCAGCTGGTTTCCTACCCTAGTCCCAGCTAATCTCCGACCCTAGTCCCAGCTAGTCTCCTACCCTAGTCCCAGCTGGTCTCCTACCCTAGTCCCAGCTGGTCTCCTACCCTAGTCCCAGCTGGTCCCCCTACCCTAGTCCCAGCTGGTCTCCTACCCTAGTCCCAACTGGTCTCCTACCCTAGTCCCAGCTGGTCCTCCTACCCTAGTCCCAGCTGGTCTCCTACCCTAGTCCCAGCTGGTCTCCTACCCCAGTCCCAGCTGGACCCCTACCCTAGTCCCAGCTGGTCTCCTACCCTTGTCCCAACTGGGCTCCTACCCTAGTCCCAGCTGGTCCCCTACCCTAGTCCCAGCTGGACCCCTACCCTAGTCGCAGCTGGTCCCCTACCCTAGTCCCAACTGGTCCCCTACCCTAGTCCCAGATGGATCTCCTACCCTAGACCCAGCTGGTCTCCTACCCTAGTCCCAGCTGATCTCCTACCCTAGTCCCAGCTGGGCTCCTACCCTAGTCCCAGCTGGTCTCTTACCCTAGTCCCAGCTGGTCACCTACCCTAGTCCCAGCTGGTCTCCTACCCTAGTCCCAGCTGGGCTCCTACCCTAGTCCCAGCTGGTCTCTTACCCTATTCCCAGCTGGTCTCCTACCCTAGTCCCAGCTGTTCTCCTACCCTAGTCCCAGCTGGTCACCTACCCTAGTCCCAGCTGGTTTCTTACCCTAGTCCCAGCCGGTCTTCTACCCTAGTCCCAGCTCATCTCCTACCCTAGTCCCAGCTGGGCTCCTACCCTAGTCCCAGCTGGGTTCCTACCCTAGTCCCAGCTGGTCTACTACCCTAGTCCCAGCTGGTCTACTACCCTAGTCCCAGCTGGTCTCCTACCCTAGTCCCAGCTGGCCCCCTACCCTAGTCCCAGCTGGTCTCCTACCCTAGTCCCAGCCGGTCTCTACCGTAGACTCAGCTGGTCTCCTACCCTAGTCCCAGCTGGTCTCCTACCGTAGACTCAGCTGGTCTCCCTACCCTAGTCCCAACTGGTCTCCTACCCTAGTCCCAGCTGGATTCCTACCCTAGTCCCAGCTGGTCTCCTACCCTAGTCCCAGCTGGTCTCCTACCCTAGTCCCAGCTGGTCTACTACCCTAGTCCCAACTGGTCTCCTACCCTAGTCCCAGCTGGACTCCTACCCTAGTCCCAGCCGTTCTCCTACCCTAGTCCCAGCTGGTCTCCTACCCTAGTCCCAGCTGGTCCCCTACCCTAGTCCCAGCTGGTCTCCTACCCTAGTCCCAGCTGGTCCCCTACCCTAGTCCCAGCTGGTCTCCTACCCTTGTCCCAACTGGTCTCCTACCCTAGTCCAAGCTGGTCTCCTACCCTAGTCCCAACTGGGCTCCTACCCTAGTCCCAGATGGATCTCCTACCCTAGTCCCAGCTGGTCTACTACCCTAGTCCCAGCTGGTCTACTACCCTAGTCCCAGCTGGGTTCCTACCCTAGTCCCAGCTGGTCTACTACCCTAGTCCCAGCTGGTCTACTACCTTAGTCCCAGCTGGTCCTCCTACCCTAGTCCCACCTGATCCCCTACCCTAGTCCCAGTTTTTTCTCCTACCCTAGTCCCAGCTGGTCCCCTACCCTAGTCCCAGCCGGTCTCCTACCGTAGACTCAGCTGGTCTCCCTACCCTAGTCCCAACTGGTCTCCTACCCTAGTCCCAGCTGGACTCCTACCCTAGTCCCAGCTGGTCTCCTACCCTAGTCCCAGCTGGTCTCCTAACATAGTCCCAGCTGGTCCCCTACCCTAGTCCCAGCTGGTCTACTACCCTAGTCCCAGCTTGGCCCCTACCCTTGTCCCAGCTGGTCTCCTACCCTTGTCCCAACTGGTCTCCTACCCTAGTCCCAGCTGGTGTCCTACCCTAGTCCCAACTGGTCCCCTACCCTAGTCCCAGATGGATCTCCTACCCTAGTTCCAGCTGGTCTACTACCCTAGTCCCAGCTGGTCTACTACCCTAGTCCCAGCTGGTCTCCTACCCTAGTCCCAACTGGGCCCCTACCCTAGTCCCAGATGGATCTCCTACCCTAGTCCCAGCTGGTCTACTACCCTAGTCCCAGCTGGTCTACTACCCTAGTCGCAGCTGGGTTCCTACCCTAGTCCCAGCTGGTCTACTACCCTAGTCCCAGCGGGACTACTACCCTAGACCCAGCTGGTCTCCTACCCTAGTCCCAGCTGGCCCCCTTCCCTAGTCCCAGTTTGTCTCCTACCCTAGTCCCAGCTGGTCCCCCTACCCTAGTCCCAGCTGGTCTCCTACCCTAGACCCAGCTTGTCTCCTACCCTAGTCCCAGCTGGTCTCCTACCCTAGTCCCAGCCGGTCTCCTACCGTAGACTCAGCTGGTCTCCCTACCCTAGTCCCAACTGGTCTCCTACCCTAGTCCCAGCTGGTCTCCTACCCTAGTCCCAGCTGGACCCCTACCCTAGTCCCAACTGGTCTCCTACCCTAGTCCCAGCTGGGCTCCTACCCTTGTCCCAGCTGGTCTCCTACCATAGTCCCAGCTGGTCCCCTACCCTAGTCCCAGCTGGTCTACTACCCTAGTCCCAGCTTGGCCCCTACCCTTGTCCCAGCTGGTCTCCTACCCTTGTCCCAACTGGTCTCCTACCCTAGTCCCAGCTGGTGTCCTACCCTAGTCCCAACTGGTCCCCTACCCTAGTCCCAGATGGATCTCCTACCCTAGTTCCAGCTGGTCTACTACCCTAGTCCCAGCTGGTCTACTACCCTAGTCCCAGCTGGTCTCCTACCCTAGTCCCAACTGGGCCCCTACCCTAGTCCCAGATGGATCTCCTACCCTAGTCCCAGCTGGTCTACTACCCTAGTCCCAGCTGGTCTACTACCCTAGTCGCAGCTGGGTTCCTACCCTAGTCCCAGCTGGTCTACTACCCTAGTCCCAGCGGGACTACTACCCTAGACCCAGCTGGTCTCCTACCCTAGTCCCAGCTGGCCCCCTTCCCTAGTCCCAGTTTGTCTCCTACCCTAGTCCCAGCTGGTCCCCCCTACCCTAGTCCCAGCTGGTCTCCTACCCTAGACCCAGCTTGTCTCCTACCCTAGTCCCAGCTGGTCTCCTACCCTAGTCCCAGCCGGTCTCCTACCGTAGACTCAGCTGGTCTCCCTACCCTAGTCCCAACTGGTCTCCTACCCTAGTCCCAGCTGGTCTCCTACCCTAGTCCCAGCTGGACCCCTACCCTAGTCCCAACTGGTCTCCTACCCTAGTCCCAGCTGGGCTCCTACCCTTGTCCCAGCTGGTTCCCTACCCTAGTCGCAGCTTGTCTCCTACCCTAGTCCCAACTTTCCCCTACCCTAGTCCCAGATCCTACCCTAGTCCCAGCTGGTCTACTACCCTAGTCCCAGCTGGTCTACTACCCTACTCCCAGCTGGGTTCCTACCCTAGTCCCAGCTGGTCTATTACCCTATCCCAGCTTGTCTACTACCCTAGTCCCAGCTGGTCTCCTACCCTAGTCCCAGCTGGCTCCCTACCCTAGTCCCAGCTGGTCTACTACCCTAGTCCCAGCTGGTCTACTACCCTACTCCCAGCTGGGTTCCTACCCTAGTCCCAGCTGGTGTACTACCCTAGTCCCAGCTGGTCTACTACCCTAGTCCCAGCTGGTCTCCTACCCTAGTCCCAGCTGGTCTCCTATCCTAGTCCCAGCTGGTCTTCTACCCTAGACCCAGCTGGTCTCCTAAACTAGTCCCAGCTGGCCTCCTACCCTAGTCCCAGCTGGTCTCCTACCCTAGTCCCAGCTGGTCTCCTACCCTAGTCCCAGCTGGTCTCTTACCCTAGTCCCAGCTGGTCTCTTACCCTAGTCCCAGCTGGTCTCCTACCCTAGTCCCAGCTGTACTCCTACCCTAGTCCCAGCTGGTCTCTTACCCTAGTCTCATCTGTACTTCTACCCTATTCCCAGCAGGGCCCTACCCTAGTCCCAGCTGGTCTGCTACCCTAGTCCCAGCTAGTCCTCCTGCCCTAGTCCCAGCTGGTTTCCTACCCTAGTCCCAGCTGGTCCTCCTACCCTAGTCCCAGCTGGTCCTCCTACCCTAGTCCCAGCTGGTCTCCTACCCTAGTCCCAGCTGGTCCTCCTACCCTAGTCCCAGCTGGTCTCCTACCCTAGTCCCAGCTGGTCCTCCTACCCTAGTCCCAGCTGGTCCTCCTACCCTAGTCCCAGCTGGTCCTCCTACCCTAGTCCCAGCTGGTCTCCTACCCTAGTCCCAGCTGGTCTCCTACCCTAGTCCCAGCTGTTATCCTACCCTAGTCCCAGTTTGTCTCCTACCCTAGTCCCAGCTGGTCCTCCTACCCTAGTCCCAGCTGGTCCCCTACCCTAGTCCCAGCTGGGCTCCTACCCTAGTCCCAGCTGGTCTCCTACCCTAGTCCCAGCTGGTCCTCCTACCCTAGTCCCAGTTTGTCTCCTACCCTAGTCCCAGTTTGTCTCCTACCCTAGTCCCAGTTGGACTCCTACCCTAGTCCCAGCTGGTCCTCCTACCCTAGTCCCAGTTTGTCTCCTACCCTAGTCCCAGCTGGCCTCCTACCCAGCTTCAACACTCTTGTGCTTCTTGTTTATAATTGAGTCAGAAGAGCTTGAACTGTATACGTGTGTGTGTGTGTGTGTGTGTGTGTGTGTGTGTGTGTGTGTGTGTGTGTGTGTGTGTGTGTGTGTGTGTGTGTGTGTGTGTGTGTGTGTGTGTGTGTGTGTGTGTGTGTGTGTCAGCTATAAAGTGCTGGCCCTTCACAGACAAAGAGAAAAATGTCTTTGTAATTGAGAGGCTGGCTGTGTGAACCAAAGGGCTGACATTTGGTCAATACTCTATTGGCATTCTGGTTAAGATGAGAAAGGGGCAGATTATTGTGTTGTTGCCAGTTAGTAAATGGATTGTTTGTTATGCTGTCCTCCATCAATCAGTTAGCAGTACAAACACAGGCTGGGGCCTGTCTACTGGAAGTTCTCTCCCAAGACCTGTTATCGTAACATTACATTGATCTTGTTGCAGATGCTGTTGATGATTACTGTTGAACTGGGTGGACTGGTTGGTTTTGAAGTATGAGAGGATATCTTTAATAGAATGAATGAAATCCGCATGGTGACTGTACATTAGTTTAATATTAGTTCAAATTCAAATTAGATTTCAAGACAAAAAAAAATATTTAATATTACTAGAAATTGAGCCTTGAAATGAATGAATTATGTCTGTGTCGTATTATAACCATATTGGTAGAGTAAAATAAAATCCTATCCTATAACTTGTGACATGTATGGTAACCAATGGACAAGCACCTTCAGCACGGTAACTAAATGACGCCTGAAAAGCACAAGGAAAACACATAGTGTTAACTGTCTGGGTTAAGTGTTTTTAAGTGTTTCTAAAATCCCATATGGGAAAAATGAATGGTGGAAAAATGATTGGGACCATTTCCCTCTTTGAACGCTAGGTTTTATGGGTATTATGACTCATACTGTGGGACTGTATAGTGTTAACTGTCTGGGTTAAGGCAAAACGAGATACTAGCCTCGCCTTTCTACATTTTCAGGGGTTAATCTGTCTCTTTCTCTGGGAAGGGTCCATTCTATCTAGGAGCCGCCATATATTAATGAAAGTCCCAATCCATCCGCTGTTGCACTGGGCTTTAGCCTGCGTGAAGAATGACAGTGCCGATGCAGATATGGTGGAAATAAAGACAGAGTGGCTGTCATGTCAATGCTGAAGCCAGGGCGCAATGAGAGCTCCTCTCTCAACATGACGTGTATTACTGAGAGCTGTGATGTAGCAGATATCATTATGCCTTCACTGCTCATGATATTGGCTTCACTACGAGCAATTTAAATAACACTGAAAGAAGAATTGGTATGTGAGTGGACATAGAGCAGCCCCTTCAAAAAGGGATTTCTCAGACACTTGCATATTTTCTGTGTGAATTACGCTACAAGTCATAAATTCAGAATGTTTTACTGAAACCACGATGGGTTTTTCCACCGCCACTTGATCTGAAAATTCTAGTTTTAAAGTAATGATGTAGTGCTTCATTACAAAGTGTCTAATTAAGTGATAATGCCAGAGAAGCCGGTGATTGGAGGATATATTGGCACGGTGTTGTTAGGCGAGACGAAGTCGAGGCAAACCGTGACAACATATCCTCCAATCACCGGCTTCGAGGGCATTATCACTGTTATTGTAACGGGTGTCGTAATGATTGGACCAAGGTGCAGCGGGAACGTGTATACTCATCTTCTTTAATTGGTAAAAAGAAGGAAAAACAAACAAATCACGTATACAAACACAACGACCGACACTAACAGTCCTGTCAGGTGCTCAGACACTAAACAAGGAGACAACTACCCACAATTCCCATTTCAAACACACCCTCAATCAGAGGCAACGAGGAACAGCTGCCTCCAATTGAAGGCCAATCCCAATTAACTAAACATAGAACTAAACAACCTAGATCGAACATAGAAATACACTAACCTAGAACATAACCCAAAAACCCGGAACACTCTAAACAAACACCCCTCTACATAACACATAGTCCAACAAACCCCGAAACACTCTAAACAAACACCCCCTGCCACGTCCTGACCAAACTACAATAACAAATAACCCCTTTACTGGTCAGAACGTGACAGTTATACAACGGTTTACCAACATATTCAAATAATGATTTACATATTTTAATTAAAAACTTTATTTTGATTAATTTATTCGGACCATTTCATCCTTCCACAAGACACAAATCTAGGGTTGCTAGAGACGCGACCCAATCATTTAGTGTTTTTGTTCTGTATCTATGGACGCGACCCAATCGTTCAGTGTTATGTTCTGTATCTATGGACGCGACCCAATCGTTCAGTGTTTTTGTTCTGTATCTATGGACACGACTCAGTCGTTCATTCTAAATCTTCCATTGCCATACTGGCTGGCAACGTTCCTATCCCTTGCTTGCTAGCTAGCCAACTGCGGCTAACTTACAGTCACGTCAAACAGTGCAGCCAGAATAACAACAGTAGCTGCATTTGTTGAAGCTGTTTTCTAGTGAAATTTAGTTGCCATAACAATGAGCTAATGAGGCGCAATTTCCCCTTGCATAGAAAATGTGTTCTCTTGTTAGGACACTGTTGTTCAGAAGATCTAACGTTAGCCAACAACACAGCTACAGGAACACAACACAGCTACAGTAACACAGCTACAGTAACACAACACAGCAACACAGCTACAGTAACACAACACAGCTACAGTAACACAACACAGCTACAGGAACACAACACAGCTACAGGAACACAACACAGCTACAGGAACACAACACAGCTACAGTAACACAACACAGCTACAGTAACACAACACAGCTACAGGAACACAACACAGCTACAGGAACACAACACAGCTACAGGAACACAACACAGCTACAGTAACACAATCACTTCAAACTTATTTCATTTAAAAAAAAATTGTATATATCCATAAAAATGAAGCCAGCTGATTCATGATTTAGATTGGCTGAGAAAAGCTGCCTGCCTGTCTGTCTGTCTCGTCCCGACACTGACACGTTCATTACTATGGGACAGCTGGAAATCGAATTTCAATATTGAAACTATGTTGCAAATGTCAGAGAGACAGACAGCAAGGTTTATACAAATCTCCACTGTTGAAAACTAAATGTTAGTCTAATAGAAATGTGAGATAATGTCTAGATGCTTTTTAGAGTGGAGATCAAGTTTATAAATTGCCTGGCTGGGCTGACGAGACATTGGATTGCACGGTCAGATGGAACAGAGTAAAAAGGCATTTTAACGTCATAGATTTATCCAGTGGCAACTTGTGGAATAGACACCGGCTGGAATGCGGTTTTAACCAATCAGAATTCAGGATTAGACCCACCTGTTGTATAACATCTAATATCCTTATCTGAATCCTTCGTAATCACATTTAAATACTGTCTGGCTTGTCTGACTTGGTCACGGTTCAGACCCAGAAAACCAGAAAGGGATGGGAGCTGTATTAACACCAGAAAGAGATGGAAGCTGTATTAACCCCCAGAAAGAGATGGAAGCTGTATTAACCCCCAGAAAGGGATGGGAGCTGTATTAACACCAGAAAGGGATGAGAGCTGTATTAACACCAGAAAGAGATAGGAGCTGTATTAACACCAGAAAGAGATGAGAGCTGTATTAACCCCCAGAAAGGGATGAGAGCTGTATTAACCCCCAGAAAGGGATGGAAGCTGTATTAACACCAGAAAGAGATGAGAGCTGTATTAACACCAGAAAGAGATAGGAGCTGTATTAACACCAGAAAGAGATGAGAGCTGTATTAACCCCCAGAAAGGGATGAGAGCTGTATTAACCCCCAGAAAGGGATGGAAGCTGTATTAACCCCCAGAAAGAGATGGAAGCTGTATTAACCCCCAGAAAGAGATGGAAGCTGTATTAACCCCCAGAAAGGGATGGGAGCTGTATTAACACCAGAAAGAGATAGGAGCTGTATTAACACCAGAAAGGGATGAGAGCTGTATTAACACCAGATAGAGATAGGAGGTGTATTAAGACCAGGTAGGGATGGGAGCTGTATTAACACCAGAAAGAGATGAGAGCTGTATTAACACCAGAAAGAGATAGGAGCTGTATTAACACCAGAAAGGGATGGGAGCTGTATTAACACCAGAAAGGGATGGAAGCTGTATTAACACCAGAAAGGGATGGAAGCTGTATTAACACCAGAAAGGGATGGAAGCTGTATTAACAAGAGGATTTAATCTTTCCACCACTTCATTTCCAACTCATAGAGCAGAAAGAATTCAAATGAAGGGCAGGGTCTGTGGAGATAACCTGATTAATATGTTTAATTCCATTAATAAAATATGTTCATCAGAGGTTAACCATGTCATGTATCACTTTGTTTCCACAGACATTTGCTTATATCCTTAATGCCTTATATGTTCCAATGTTCCATTATACAGAACAGGGGAGCTATGTGGTTCAAGTTGTAGCATAAAGAAAGTTAATATGTAATTTGTACCGGCTTGTTAGATTTGTACTCTTGTGCTTTGGTGTCAATCTTTTGATTAACCCTTTCAAAGGACATGGGGCCTATGCCAAGAGCGACAGTGAGACAGGCTTTGGTGAGAGAGAGAGAGAGAGAGAGAGAGAGAGAGAGAGGGAAGCAATGCTTTTTACCAACTACATAAAAGAGAAATGTTTCAACCCTACAAAAACAGCCATAGGGGGATAAAGCAGAGAATTCAGACCGTCTCTGTCATCTATGTTATCCTCTGTCAGCCACCATAACACAAAGGCGCTGGTATAGAGGAAGTATTGAAGAGGCTGCATATTATTTTTACCTTATTAAAATACAGTTTGGAACATACATTGCAAATTGAATAACAATTGAGTAATGACGACGTTAAATCATCTCTAACGCATGGTTTTCATTACAGCTGGGCTTGATAGTTTCCCGATGGATTTAAGATTAGCTGCAGACTGAAATACCCTTTGATCAAAATATTTTTTTGGGGGGGGGTTAACATCAGTTGTAGAATTGGAGGATATTCTTGAACAAGAGACATTTCATTTCTGATTTTGATAAATAAAGGGGGTATAACAGCATGTGGCCCCGAGATGAAAGCCACTCAAAATAAGACCTTTTCGATTTTTGACAATAGCAGATGAACACAAGAAAGAAATGATAAAATATAAACCCTAAGGAACATACTCAACCTTCCTATAATTACTAACTACTACAACTTAACAAATAATATTAGCACTTTCTAATAACTCATAATAAACCACTTATAATGGATACGGAAATAGTTTATTCATCATTTATTAATAATTATTATTCCATTCATAACATGTTTAATATAGGTCCTAATACACAATATACTAATTATTACTACATTCATAACATGTTTAATACAGGTCCTAATACACAATATACTAATTATTACTACATTCATAACATGTTTAATACAGGTCCTAATACACAATATACTAATTATTACTACATTCATAACATGTTTAATACAGGTCCTAATACACAATATACTAATTATTACTACATTCATAACATGTTTAATACAGGTCCTAATACACAATATACTAATCATTACTACATTCATAACATGTTTAATACAGGTCCTAATGCACAATATACTAATTATTACTACATTCATAACATGTTTAATACAGGTCCTAATACACAATATACTAATTATTACAACATTCATAACATGTTTAATACAGGTCCTAATACACAATATACTAATTATTACAACATTCATAACATGTTTAATACAGGTCCTAATACACAATATACTAATCATTACTACATTCATAACATGTTTAATACAGGTCCTAATGCACAATATACTAATTATTACTACATTCATAACATGTTTAATACAGGTCCTAATACACAATATACAAATTATTACTACATTCATAACATGTTTAATACAGGTCCTAATACACAATATACTAATTATTACTACATTCATAACATGTTTAATACAGGTCCTAATACACAATATACTAATCATTACTACATTCAATACATTACATTTACATTTAAGTCATTTAGCAGACGCTCTTATCCAGAGCGACTTACAAATTGGTGCGTTTAATACAGGTCCTAATACACAATATACTAATTATTACTACATTCATAACATGTTTAATACAGGTCCTAATGCACAATATACTAATTATTACTACATTCAATACATGTTTAATACAGGTCCTAATACACAATATACTAATTATTACTACATTCAATACATGTTTAATACAGGTCCTAATACACAATATACTAATTATTACTACATTCATAACATGTTTAATACAGGTCCTAATACACAATATACAAATTATTACTACATTCATAACATGTTTAATACAGGTCCTAATGCACAATATACAAATTATTACTACATTCATAACATGTTTAATACAGGTCCTAATGCACAATATACAAATTATTACTACATTCAATACATGTTTAATACAGGTCCTAATACACAATATACTAATTATTACTACATTCAATACATGTTTAATACAGGTCCTAATACACAATATACTAATTATTACAACATTCAATACATGTTTAATACAGGTCCTAATACACAATATACTAATCATTACTACATTCAATACATGTTTAATACAGGTCCTAATACACAATATACTAATTATTACTACATTCAATACATGTTTAATACAGGTCCTAATACACAATATACTAATTATTACTACATTCATAACATGTTTAATACAGGTCCTAATACACAATATACTAATTATTACTACATTCATAACATGTTTAATACAGGTCCTAATACACAATATACTAATTATTACTACATTCATAACATGTTTAATACAGGTCCTAATACACAATATACAAATTATTACTACATTCATAACATGTTTAATACAGGTCCTAATACACAATATACTAATCATTACTACATTCATAACATGTTTAATACAGGTCCTAATACACAATATACAAATTATTAGTGCATTGTTTTGGGGGCGCGGCCTCATAAAAAATGTGGGATATTTATACTTTATCAATTCTTTATAAATGTTTTGAGTGACCCGTGTAAATTCTCACAAAAAGATGGACATGCCATTGGGTAGACATTCCAGCAGTACCTGATGTTCCCCAAGGTCTCAAAATGGCCCCTAGAACATATCACTGGTTAAACCAAAGGAAATATATAGAACCTTTTATTCACACAGAAAAAAACATGTTGTGAAACAACTGCTGCAAGGACTTGAGCAAAAGTTGTATTGTGAATGTTTTGCTAATGTTGTCAACCAAACGAATGGTAAAAGGGTTTGGGTTTGTATTTCCTTCCTTTACCTCCTGATGTGGGATTCAGGTAGAAATGTTAAATGTAGGTCTATGATCTTTAAATGCTTCCAGTGCTTCAGTCTTTGAACTATTTTCACACGTGACTTTGTTTGTGTGCACCTTTACTGGACCTTTCAAAAAAAGGTAGTGACTCTAAAACGTGATAGTCAGCGGAATAATGTATTCAGATATATATATATAGATATATATATATTCCTTACCTCGTATGGGACTATGGGACTGCTCCTATTTTCACTTTGACAGATTCTGAGCATAAACCAGAAGACGGGATGGAATGTTTTTGGCTGAGTGTTTCCTCTTGTGAGGGTGGAGAATTCACAAACCGAAACTCACCATTTCTAACAGGTACCGACCCAGAACTATACAGGACTCATCTGTAATGGAGACCTCGGTCTCAGCATTGACTCCTTGTCAAAATAAATGTGGATAATATATACTTTATTTTGACAAAAGGTTAAATATATATATTATATATTTTTTTTTTAATTGTTAATCAAGCAGATCACTAAATGACATGAGATTTTATTTCTGCGTTAACTGAGTGCAATCCACACTTTGGTTTTGGTAGAAAAGTCACTGCCAAGAAACTCTTATGTTAGCATTTTCTGACACATTTTTAGGTTATTTTACTCAGTATAGAGTGTGTATGAACTTTTACACTATTAAAACTGTGTTCTTAAAACATCCATTGATATGTTCTAGGGGCCATTTAACCATTGATATGTTCTAGGGACCATTTAACCATTGATATGTTCTAGGGGCCATTTAACCATTGATATGTTCTAGGGGCCATTTAACCATTGATATGTTCTAGGGGCCATTTTGAGACCTGAAGGAGCATCAGGTACTGTTGGAATGTATACCAATGTCATATTCAACTATTTGTGAGAAATTACACTGGTCACTTAAAACATTTATAAAAGTATTTATAAAGTATAAAAAATATCCATCACTTTAGATGAGGCCACGCAAAAAAAATATTTAGCTAATGATTAGCAAATGGGCTATAAAGGACCTTATAAGGATATGATGAATGAACTTATGACTCATTATGACATAGTTGTTAATTTATGTGTGAATAACTACGTTTCGAACATTTACAAATGCAGGATTAAGGAGGAATAAATGATTCCTAAACTATTTACTAATAATCCATTATAAAAACAGCTTTATTAAGGGGTGTTATTCTAAAGGGCAGCCCAAATGATACCTTCACTATAGATAACACCATTGATATAAATCAATCAACAGGAGTATATATCTCTGAGCTCAACATTCATCACACGTGAAAATTCACACAATTTATATCAACTGCATGGTGATAAAGGTACTTGTTTAATATAATATATGACCGTTTTAATGCACGTCTCTTTTTTTTGCCACAACATGTTGATGGGGAATGTCCCCTCAGCCACCCCAACAACATTAGGCTGAGGATTTACCACAGAGGACAGACTGAGATGCTTTATAGTCCCCCATTCTCTTTGTGTCTGTGTTCAGTCAATCAGAGGCTTTATCTCCATCTACTGGGTGACCTTGACAGGTGTTATGTCGTTGCAGCTTCCCATCAGAGCTTCCCAGCCCAGCTCAGTCCCAGCTCAGTCCCAGCCCAGCCCAGCTCAGTCCCAGCTCAGTCCCAGCCCAGCCCAGCCTAGTCCCAGCATAGTCCCAGCCCAGCACAACCCAGTCCAAGCTCAGTCCCAGCCCAGCCCAGCCTAGTACCAGCTTAGTCCCAGCCCAGCACAACCCAGTCCCAGCCCAGTCCCAGCACAGCCTAGTCCCAGCCCAGTCCCAGTCCCAGCCCAGCCTAGTCCCAGCCCAGTCCCAGCTCAGTCCCAGTCCCAGCCCAGCCTAGTCCCAGCTTAAGCCCCAGCTCCTACTCTACCACCCCAGCACTAGGCCCCTACTCTACCACCCCAGCACTAGGCCCCTACCCTGCCACCCCAGCACTAGGCCCCTACTCTACCACCCCAGCACTAGGCCCCTACTCTACCACCCCAGCACTAGGCCCCTACTCTACCACCCCAGCACTAGGCCCCTACTCTACCACCCCAGCACTAGGCCCCTACCCTACCACCCCAGCACTAGGCCCCTACCCTGCCACCCCATCACTAGGCCCCTACTCTACCACCCCAGCACTAGGCCCCTACTCTACCACCCCAGCACTAGGCCCCTACTCTACCACCCCAGCACTAGGCCCTACCTACCACCCCAGCACTAGGCCCCTACTCTACCACCCAGCTCTAGGCCCCTACTCTACCACCCCAGCACTAGGCCCCTACTCTACCACCCCAGCACTAGGCCCCTACTCTACCACCCCAGCACTAGGCCCCTACCCTACCACCCCAGCACTAGGCCCCTACTCTACCACCCCAGCACTAGGCCCCTACCCTACCACCCCAGCACTAGGCCCCTACCCTACCACCCCAGCACTAGGCCCCTACTCTACCACCCCAGCACTAGGCCCCTACTCTACCACCCCAGCACTAGGCCCCTACTCTACCACCCCAGCACTAGGCCCCTACCCTACCACCCCAGCACTAGGCCCCTACTCTACCACCCCAGCACTAGGCCCTTACTCTCCCACCCCAGCACTAGGCCCCTACTCTACCACCCCAGCACTAGGCCCCTACTCTACCACCCCAGCCAGTCAGTAGTTGTGTCTACGTTGATTATCTGCTCATCTCATTTATTATCTGGTGAAATGCTCCTCAAGGTCACAGGGCTGGAAATTTAATTATGTAGCCGGTATATTAAGTGGCACATTTAAAAATGCTGAATCGGAGTAATTAATTTTTGGATGGTATAGTCCTGGGGGAGCTTGTGGTTCTCCTCTCCTCCCCTCACATCAGTGTCTCTGTCTGGACAGTCATCCATCAGGACCCATTGTGGATGACAGCTGTCTTTTAGCAGTAAACACTATCGTTATTCTTGTTTTATGAGGGCTTTTCAAGTACTGTACGGGAGACGGCAATCTTGCTTTTCTTTGATACTGGGCCTCTGTCTGTCTGAACGTTTTGACACCGGGCCTCTGTCTGTCTGAACGTTTTGACACCGGGCCTCTGTCTGTCTGAACGTTTTGACACCGGGCCTCTGTCTGTCTGAACGTTTTGACACCGGGCCTCTGTCTGTCTGAACGTTTTGACACCGGGCCTCTGTCTGTCTGAACGTTTTGACACCGGGCCTCTGTCTGTCTGAACGTTTTGACACCGGGCCTCTGTCTGTCTGAACGTGACACACCTCACCTTGTTGTAAAACATCTTCTGAGGTTTACACCTGAACTGTGAACTCAATAAAATATTCAGTGACTCTCTGTAATAACTTTCACTGTTATTACACATATATATATTTAGAATATCTGTAACAGTGAAAGTTATTACAGAGAGTATATATATATATATATATATATATATATATACATATACGAGGGCTTTTATGAGGGCTATATATATATATATATATATATATGTATATATATGTATTTATTTAACCTTTATTTAACTAGGAAAGTTAGTTAAGAACAAATGATTGTTTACAATGATGGCCTACACCGGCCAAACCAGGACAAAGCTGGACCAATTGTGCGCCGCCCTACGGGACTCCCAATCACGGCCGGTTGTGATACAGCCTGGATTCAAACCAGCGTGTCTGTAGTGACGCCTCTAGCAGTGTGATGCAGTGCCTTTAGACCGCTGCACCACTAAATGTTCAGAAATGTTTACAAATAATTAAATAAAAACATTACAGTAACACTCTGTAATAACTTTACTGTTATTACAGTTATTATACATGTTCAGAAACGTTTACAAATAATTCAACACTTATCCATCAATAGCTTTTAAATATTTTGTTCATTCTTATTCATTAAAGCTATTATAAAGTATTGCTGTCTAATTATGTCAGACAGCAATATGACTGACTGGGTACTTCCTGTTGACTTTGTCACAGCTTTAGGTTGTAAAGTTAAATTGATCTCCTTGCCACATTTCCCATCTAGCACTCGGGAAAGCTTGTAATGTTTAATGAGCTATTTGTCATTATATTTGCTGTAATTTGCCGTTTGAACATTAGGCGAGAAACGGGGCACAGACATTCAATAAAACCATCAGATAAAGACAGGGAAAATGGTATCCTTCTGCTACTCATACAGCCTGTCTGAACGAGCTTCAGCTAAACAAAATCATGGCATTTGGACATTTGAAGGATTTTTAAAAATTGTATTATTTATTTCACCTTTATTTATTCAGGAAGTCTCGTTGAGGTCAGAATACCTATTTTACAAGGTAAACTTGGCCAAGAGCGCAGAAAAATAATTATAACTGTGATTTGTCTAAAATTGTAAAAAAAAAAGTCATCAAAAGAGCATAACCCACTTTAGTTACTGTACGTTATTATGCCATTATGTCAGACCTACAGTATACTGGAAAAATACCATTATGTCAGACCTACAGTATACTGGAAATACACCATTATGTCAGACCTACAGTACACTGGAAATACACCATTATGTCAGACCTACAGTATACTGGAAATACACCATTATGTCAGACCTACATGTCAGACCTACAGTATACTGGAAATACACCATTATGTCAGACCTACAGTATACTGGAAATACACCATTATGTCAGACCTACAGTATACTGGAAATACACCATTATGTCAGACCTACAGTATACTGGAAATACACCATTATGTCAGACCTACAGTATACTGGAAATACACCATTATGTCAGACCTACAGTACTACTGCAAATACACCATTATGTCAGACCTACAGTATACTGGAAATACACCATTATGTCAGACCTACAGTATACTGGAATATACACCATTATGTCAGACCTACAGTATACTGGAAATACACCATTATGTCAGACCTACAGTATACTGGAAATACACCATTATGTCAGACCTACAGTATACTGGAAATACACCATTATGTCAGACCTACAGTATACTGGAAATACACCATTATGTCAGACCTACAGTACACTGGAAATACACCATTATGGTCAGACCTACAGTATACTGGAAATACACCATTATGTCAGACCTACAGTATACTGGAAATACACCATTATGTCAGACCTACAGTATACTGGAAAATACACCATTATGTCAGACCTACAGTATACTGGAAATACACCATTATGTCAGACCTACAGTATACTGGAAAACCTATGTAGCTACAGTATACTGGAAATACACCATTATGTCAGACCTACAGTACACTGGAAATACACCATTATGTCAGACCTACAGTATACTGGAAATACACCATCATGTCAGACCTACAGTACACTGGAAATACACCATTATGTCAGACCTACAGTATACTGGAAATACACCATTATGTCAGACCTACAGTACACTGGAAATACACCCATTATGTCAGACCTACAGTATACTGGAAATACACCATTATGTCAGACCTACAGTATACTGGAAATACACCATTATGTCAGACCTTCAGTACACTGGAAATACACCATTATGTCAGACCTACAGTATACTGGAAATACACCATTATGTCAGACCTACAGTACACTGGAAATACACCCATTATGTCAGACCTACAGTACACTGGAAATACACCATTATGTCAGACCTATAGTATACTGGAAATACACCATTATGTCAGACCTACAGTATACTGGAAATACACCATTATGTCAGACCTACAGTATACTGGAAATACACCATTATGTCAGACCTACAGTACACTGGAAATACACCCATTATGTCAGACCTACAGTATACTGGAAATACACCATTATGTCAGACCTACAGTATACTGGAAATACACCATTATGTCAGACCTACAGTATACTGGAAATACACCATTATGTCAGACCTACAGTATACTGGAAATACACCATTATGTCAGACCTACAGTATACTGGAAATACACCATTATGTCTGACCTACAGTACACTGGAAATACATCATTATGTCAGACCTACAGTATACTGGAAATACACCATTATGTCAGACCTACAGTATACTGGAAATACACCATTATGTCAGACCTACAGTATACTGGAAATACACCATTATGTCAGACCTACAGTATACTGGATATACACCATTATGTCAGACCTACAGTATACTGGAAATACACCATTATGTCAGACCTACAGTATACTGGAAATACACCATTATGTCAGACCTACAGTATACTGGAAATACACCATTATGTCAGACCTACAGTATACTGGAAATACACCATTATGTCAGACCTACAGTACACTGGAAATACACCATTATGTCAGACCTACAGTACACTGGAAATACACCATTATGTCAGACCTACAGTATACTGGAAATACACCATTATGTCAGACCTACAGTATACTGGAAATACACCATTATGTCAGACCTACAGTATACTGGAAATACACCATTATGTCAGACCTACAGTATACTGGAAATACACCATTATGTCAGACCTACAGTATACTGGAAATACACCATTATGTCAGACCTACAGTACACTGGAAATACACCATTATGTCAGACCTACAGTATACTGGAAATACACCATTATGTCAGACCTACAGTACACTGGAAATACACCATTATGTCAGACCTACAGTATACTGGAAATAAACCATTATGTCAGACCTACAGTACACTGGAAATACACCCATTATGTCAGACCTACAGTATACTGGAAATACACCATTATGTCAGACCTACAGTATACTGGAAATACACCATTATGTCAGACCTTCAGTACACTGGAAATACACCATTATGTCAGACCTACAGTATACTGGAAATACACCATTATGTCAGACCTACAGTACACTGGAAATACACCCATTATGTCAGACCTACAGTACACTGGAAATACACCATTATGTCAGACCTATAGTATACTGGAAATACACCATTATGTCAGACCTACAGTATACTGGAAATACACCATTATGTCAGACCTACAGTATACTGGAAATACACCATTATGTCAGACCTACAGTACACTGGAAATACACCCATTATGTCAGACCTACAGTATACTGGAAATACACCATTATGTCAGACCTACAGTATACTGGAAATACACCATTATGTCAGACCTACAGTATACTGGAAATACACCATTATGTCAGACCTACAGTATACTGGAAATACACCATTATGTCAGACCTACAGTATACTGGAAATACACCATTATGTCAGACCTACAGTACACTGGAAATACACCATTATGTCAGACCTACAGTATACTGGAAATACACCATTATGTCAGACCTACAGTATACTGGAAATACATTATTATGTCAGACCTACACTACACTGGAAATACACCATTATGTCAGACCTACAGTATACTGGAAATACACCATTATGTCAGATCTACAGTACACTGGAAATACACCCATTATGTCAGGCCTACAGTATACTGGAAATACACCATTATGTCAGGCCTACAGTACACTGGAAATACACCCATTATGTCAGGCCTACAGTATACTGGAAATACACCATTATGTCAGGCCTACAGTACACTGGAAATACACCCATTATGTCAGACCTACAGTATACTGGAAATACACCATTATGTCAGACCTACAGTATACTGGAAATGCACCATTATGTCAGACCTACAGAATACTGGAAATACACCATTATGTCAGACCTACAGTATACTGGAAATACACCATTATGTCAGACCTACAGTATACTGGAAATACACCATTATGTCAGACCTACAGTACACTGGAAATACACCATTATGTCAGACCTACAGTATACTGGAAATACACCATTATGTCAGACCTACAGTATACTGGAAATACACCATTATGTCAGACCTACAGTACACTGGAAATACACCATTATGTCAGACCTACAGTAACTGGAAATACACCATTATGTCAGACCTACAGTACACTGGAAATACACCATTATGTCAGACCTACAGTATACTGGAAATACACCATTATGTCAGACCTACAGTATACTGGAAATACACCATTATGTCAGACCTACAGTATACTGGAAATACACCATTATGTCAGACCTACAGTATACTGGAAATACACCATTATGTCTGACCTACAGTACACTGGAAATACACCATTATGTCAGACCTACAGTATACTGGAAATACACCATTATGTCAGACCTACAGTATACTGGAAATACACCATTATGTCAGACCTACAGTATACTGGAAATACACCATTTTCTCAGACCTACAGTATACTGGATATACACCATTATGTCAGACCTACAGTATACTGGAAATACACCATTATGTCAGACCTACAGTATACTGGAAATACACCATTATGTCAGACCTACAGTATACTGGAAATACACCATTATGTCAGACCTACAGTATACTGGAAATACACCATTATGTCAGACCTACAGTACACTGGAAATACACCATTATGTCAGACCTACAGTACACTGGAAATACACCATTATGTCAGACCTACAGTATACTGGAAATACACCATTATGTCAGACCTACAGTATACTGGAAATACACCATTATGTCAGACCTACAGTATACTGGAAATACACCATTATGTCTGACCTACAGTACACTGGAAATACACCATTATGTCAGACCTACAGTATACTGGAAATACACCATTATGTCAGACCTACAGTATACTGGAAATACACCATTATGTCAGACCTACAGTATACTGGAAATACACCATTATGTCAGACCTACAGTATACTGGATATACACCATTATGTCAGACCTACAGTATACTGGAAATACACCATTATGTCAGACCTACAGTATACTGGAAATACACCATTATGTCAGACCTACAGTATACTGGAAATACACCATTATGTCAGACCTACAGTATACTGGAAATACACCATTATGTCAGACCTACAGTAACACTGGAAATACACCATTATGTCAGACCTACAGTACACTGGAAATACACCATTATGTCAGACCTACAGTATACTGGAAATACACCATTATGTCAGACCTACAGTATACTGGAATACACCATTATGTCAGACCTACAGTATACTGGAAATACACCATTATGTCAGACCTACAGTATACTGGAAATACACCATTATGTCAGACCTACAGTATACTGGAAATACACCATTATGTCAGACCTACAGTATACTGGAAATACACCATTATGTCAGACCTACAGTACACTGGAAAAAACACCCATTATGTCAGACCTACAGTATACTGGAAATACACCATTATGTCAGACCTACAGTATACTGGAAATACACCATTATGTCAGACCTACAGTATACTGGAAATACACCATTATGTCAGACCTACAGTATACTGGAAATACACCATTATGTCAGACCTACAGTATACTGGAAATACACCATTATGTCAGACCTACAGTACACTGGAAATACACCATTATGTCAGACCTACAGTATACTGGAAATACACCATTATGTCAGACCTACAGTATACTGGAAATACACCATTATGTCAGACCTACACTACACTGGAAATACACCATTATGACAGACCTACAGTATACTGGAAATACACCATTATGTCAGACCTACAGTACACTGGAAATACACCCATTATGTCAGGCCTACAGTATACTGGAAATACACCATTATGTCAGGCCTACAGTACACTGGAAATACACCCATTATGTCAGGCCTACAGTATACTGGAAATACACCATTATGTCAGGCCTACAGTACACTGGAAATACACCCATTATGTCAGACCTACAGTATACTGGAAATACACCATTATGTCAGACCTACAGTATACTGGAAATGCACCATTATGTCAGACCTACAGTATACTGGAAATACACCATTATGTCAGACCTACAGTATACTGGAAATACACTATTATGTCAGACCTACAGTATACTGGAAATACACCATTATGTCAGACCTACAGTACACTGGAAATACACCATTATGTCAGACCTACAGTATACTGGAAATACACCATTATGTCAGACCTACAGTATACTGGAAATACACCATTATGTCAGACCTACAGTACACTGGAAATACACCATTATGTCAGACCTACAGTAACTGGAAATACACCATTATGTCAGACCTACAGTACACTGGAAATACACCATTATGTCAGACCTACAGTATACTGGAAATACACCATTATGTCAGACCTACAGTATACTGGAAATACACCATTATGTCAGACCTACAGTATACTGGAAATACACCATTATGTCAGACCTACAGTATACTGGAAATACACCATTATGTCTGACCTACAGTACACTGGAAATACACCATTATGTCAGACCTACAGTATACTGGAAATACACCATTATGTCAGACCTACAGTATACTGGAAATACACCATTATGTCAGACCTACAGTATACTGGAAATACACCATTATGTCAGACCTACAGTATACTGGATATACACCATTATGTCAGACCTACAGTATACTGGAAATACACCATTATGTCAGACCTACAGTATACTGGAAATACACCATTATGTCAGACCTACAGTATACTGGAAATACACCATTATGTCAGACCTACAGTATACTGGAAATACACCATTATGTCAGACCTACAGTACACTGGAAATACACCATTATGTCAGACCTACAGTACACTGGAAATACACCATTATGTCAGACCTACAGTATACTGGAAATACACCATTATGTCAGACCTACAGTATACTGGAAATACACCATTATGTCAGACCTACAGTATACTGGAAATACACCATTATGTCAGACCTACAGTATACTGGAAATACACCATTATGTCAGACCTACAGTATACTGGAAATACACCATTATGTCAGACCTACAGTACACTGGAAATACACCATTATGTCAGACCTACAGTATACTGGAAATACACCATTATGTCAGACCTACAGTACACTGGAAATACACCATTATGTCAGACCTACAGTATACTGGAAATACACCATTATGTCAGACCTACAGTACACTGGAAATACACCCATTATGTCAGACCTACAGTATACTGGAAATACACCATTATGTCAGACCTACAGTATACTGGAAATACACCATTATGTCAGACCTTCAGTACACTGGAAATACACCATTATGTCAGACCTACAGTATACTGGAAATACACCATTATGTCAGACCTACAGTACACTGGAAATACACCCATTATGTCAGACCTACAGTACACTGGAAATACACCATTATGTCAGACCTATAGTATACTGGAAATACACCATTATGTCAGACCTACAGTATACTGGAAATACACCATTATGTCAGACCTACAGTATACTGGAAATACACCATTATGTCAGACCTACAGTACACTGGAAATACACCCATTATGTCAGACCTACAGTATACTGGAAATACACCATTATGTCAGACCTACAGTATACTGGAAATACACCATTATGTCAGACCTACAGTATACTGGAAATACACCATTATGTCAGACCTACAGTATACTGGAAATACACCATTATGTCAGACCTACAGTATACTGGAAATACACCATTATGTCAGACCTACAGTACACTGGAAATACACCATTATGTCAGACCTACAGTATACTGGAAATACACCATTATGTCAGACCTACAGTATACTGGAAATACACCATTATGTCAGACCTACACTACACTGGAAATACACCATTATGTCAGACCTACAGTATACTGGAAATACACCATTATGTCAGACCTACAGTACACTGTAAATACACCCATTATGTCAGGCCTACAGTATACTGGAAATACACCATTATGTCAGGCCTACAGTACACTGGAAATACACCCATTATGTCAGGCCTACAGTATACTGGAAATACACCATTATGTCAGGCCTACAGTACACTGGAAATACACCCATTATGTCAGACCTACAGTATACTGGAAATACACCATTATGTCAGACCTACAGTATACTGGAAATGCACCATTATGTCAGACCTACAGTATACTGGAAATACACCATTATGTCAGACCTACAGTATACTGGAAATACACCATTATGTCAGACCTACAGTATACTGGAAATACACCATTATGTCAGACCTACAGTACACTGGAAATACACCATTATGTCAGACCTACAGTATACTGGAAATACACCATTATGTCAGACCTACAGTATACTGGAAATACACCATTATGTCAGACCTACAGTACACTGGAAATACACCATTATGTCAGACCTACAGTAACTGGAAATACACCATTATGTCAGACCTACAGTACACTGGAAATACACCATTATGTCAGACCTACAGTATACTGGAAATACACCATTATGTCAGACCTACAGTATACTGGAAATACACCATTATGTCAGACCTACAGTATACTGGAAATACACCATTATGTCAGACCTACAGTACACTGGAAATACACCATTATGTCAGACCTACAGTATACTGGAAATACACCATTATGTCAGACCTACAGTATACTGGAAATACACCATTATGTCAGACCTACAGTATACTGGAATTACACCATTATGTCAGGCCTACAGTACACTGGAAATACACCATTATGTCAGGCCTACAGTAAACTGGAAATAAACTATTTGAGAATTTTCTTTCAGACACCAAAATGTTTTTTCTGAGGTCACAGAAACTAAGACATTAAAGAGAACAACTGTAATCAAACCAATTCATTCTTAATCCAATCAAAACAAATGTATTTGAATCTTTACAACAATAAAAACTATGAAGAACTAAAAAAAAATCTGAGGAAAACTCAGCTGCCGCACAAACAAGTCTAGTCCCAATGCCGGCGAGCACAAGAGCTCTGAATACAGTCATTGAAGAGGACTTCTGTCTGTATGAATCCTTTCTGCAATTAGTAGGGACAACCAAAATACATTGGTTGAAAGCATGGTGAAAAAAAAACTTCATATTTCTGCTCTTCCATGGCTTCCTTCATGTTAGACTATTACTGTAGTGATCAAGTCCTCCATTTCACCCAGATGTCTTTTAAAGCCATAACATACTATATACAGTAGTCTGTGTATTACAGTTCTCATATGAAATATTATAAATGTTATTACTGTATGCCATAATCATATTCCTTATATAAAATTTAAAAAACGACTTTCATAATAAACTTATCCACATGTTGTACTTATTGTCCCCTTTAATAATGTAGTTCACATGTTCTAAAGGACTTTATTGACTGCTTTAACAAGACATCCCCTTTAATAATGTAGTTCACATGTTCTAAAGGACCTTATTGACTGCTTTAACAAGACATCCCCTTTAATAATGTAGTTCACATGTTCTAAAGGACCTTATTGACTGCTTTAACAAGACATCCCCTTTAATAATGTAGTTCACATGTTCTAAAGGACCTTATTGACTGCTTTATCAAGACATCCCCTTTAATAATGTAGTTCACATGTTCTAAAGAACCTTATTAACACCTTATTCCTGTATCGCTATGGAGATCAGCAGGCTGGGGTGTTCCCCTAACGCAGACACACTCCGACCCCCCCCCCCCCCCCCAGCTTGCTGGAGAGAAAAGCTGTTGCAAATTGGAAATCCTTCCGCTTGGGTACGATCATGCAAACCATCACAGGGAAATTTATTTAACCTTCAGCCAAGTGCTCAACCAGCCTGAAACATTATTGATAGCCCATCACAGATGATCAAGATGGAGCGGCGCCTGACGAAGGGACCCATTTTTACGTTAGAGCCATTGAGCTGGTAACAGGACTTGAAAGGTTGTGTCCGCTGAGCTAGCTTGATCCGGGTTCCAAATGGCTCCCTATTCCCCTATATATAGCGCACTACTTTTAACCAGGGCCCAGAAGTCCCTCCCATAGGACTCTGTTGAAAAGTAGTGCACTATCTAGGGAAGAGTGTATCCTTTGGGATGCACCCTTGGTCAAGGAGCTCAGCTGCGGCAGGGAAATAAAAGTGGCAAGTCACCGCCGCCCTCCCATCAGTCACAGGACTAATGATCTCTGACTCGGCCTGGGTTATATGTCAGCAAATATTCCTCTGTCAAGCAGCCCAGGGTGGGTGCCTGGCGTACTGCTCTGTTGTTATCAGAGGCCAGGGTGGAGCCTGGCGTACTGCTCTGTTGTTATCAGAGGCCAGGGTGGAGCCTGGCGTACTGCTCTGTTGTTATCAGAGGCCAGGCTGGCGTACTGCTCTGTTGTTATCAGAGGCCAGGGTGGAGCCTGGCGTACTGCTCTGTTGTTATCAGAGGCCAGGCTGGCGTACTGCTCTGTTGTTATCAGAGGCCAGGGTGGAGCCTGGCGTACTGCTCTGTTGTTATCAGAGGCCAGGGTGGCGTACTGCTCTGTTGTTATCAGAGGCCAGGCTGGCGTACTGCTCTGTTGTTATCAGAGGCCAGGCTGGAGCCTGGCGTACTGCTCTGTTGTTATCAGAGGCCAGGCTGGCGTACTGCTCTGTTGTTATCAGAGGCCAGGGTGGCGTACTGCTCTGTTGTTATCAGAGACCAGGGTGGAGCCTGGCGTACTGCTCTGTTGTTATCAGAGGCCAGGGTGGCGTACTGCACTGTTGTTATCAGAGGCCAGGGTGGAGCCTGGCATACTGCTCTGTTGTTATCAGAGGCCAGGGTGGCGTACTGCACTGTTGTTATCAGAGGCCAGGGTGGAGCCTGGCATACTGCTCTGTTGTTACCAGAGGCAAGGCTGGCGTACTGCTCTGTTGTTATCAGAGGCCAGGGTGGCGTACTGCTCTGTTGTTATCAGAGACCAGGGTGGAGCCTGGCGTACTGCTCTGTTGTTATCAGAGGCCAGGGTGGCGTACTGCACTGTTGTTATCAGAGGCCAGGCTGGAGCCTGGCGTACTGCTCTGTTGTTATCAGAGGCCAGGCTGGCGTACTGCTCTGTTGTTATCAGAGCCCAGGGTGGCGTACTGCTCTGTTGTTATCAGAGGCCAGGCTGGCGTACTGCTCTGTTGTTATCAGAGGCCAGGGTGGAGCCTGGCGTACTGCTCTGTTGTTATCAGAGGCCAGGGTGGCGTACTGCTCTGTTGTTATCAGAGGCCAGGGTGGAGGCTGGCGTACTGCTCTGTTGTTATCAGAGGCCAGGGTGGAGCTTGGCGTACTGCTCTGTTGTTATCAGAGGCCAGGGTGGAGACTGGCATACTGCTCTGTTGTTATCAGAGACCAGGGTGGCGTACTGCTCTGTTTTTATCAGAGGCCAGGGTGGAGCCTGGCGTACTGCTCTGTTGTTATCAGAGGCCAGGGTGGCGTACTGCTCTGTTGTTATCAGAGGCCAGGGTGGAGGCTGGCGTACTGCTCTGTTGTTATCAGAGGCCAGGGTGGAGCCTGGCGTACTGCTCTGTTGTTATCAGAGGCCAGGGTGGAGGCTGGCGTACTGCTCTGTTGTTATCAGAGGCCAGGGTGGCGTACTGCTCTGTTGTTATCAGAGTCCAGTATGGAGGCTGGCGTACTGCTCTGTTGTTATCAGAGGCCAGGGTGGAGCCTGGCGTACTGCTCTGTTGTTATCAGAGGCCAGGGTGGCGTACTGCTCTGTTGTTATCAGAGGCCAGGGTGGAGCCTGGCGTACTGCTCTGTTGTTATCAGAGGCCAGGGTGGAGCCTGGTGTACTGCTCTGTTGTTATCAGAGGCCAGGGTGGCGTACTGCTCTGTTGTTATCAGAGGCCAGGGTGGCGTACTGCTCTGTTGTTATCAGAGGCCAGGGTGGAAGCTGGCGTACTGCTCTGTTGTTATCAGAGGCCAGGGTGGCGTACTGCTATGTTGTTATCAGAGGCCAGGGTGGAGCCTGGCGTATTGCTCTGTTGTTATCAGAGGCCAGGGTGGCGTACTGCTCTGTTATCAGAGGCCAGGCTGGCGTACTGCTCTGTTGTTATCAGAGGCCAGGGTGGAGCCTGGCGTACTGCTCTGTTGTTATCAGAGGCCAGGCTGGCGTACTGCTCTGTTGTTATCAGAGGCCAGGGTGGAGCCTGGCGTACTGCTCTGTTGTTATCAGAGGCCAGGGTGGCGTACTGCTCTGTTGTTATCAGAGGCCAGGCTGGCGTACTGCTCTGTTGTTATCAGAGGCCAGGCTGGAGCCTGGCGTACTGCTCTGTTGTTATCAGAGGCCAGGCTGGCGTACTGCTCTGTTGTTATCAGAGGCCAGGGTGGCGTACTGCTCTGTTGTTATCAGAGACCAGGGTGGAGCCTGGCGTACTGCTCTGTTGTTATCAGAGGCCAGGGTGGCGTACTGCACTGTTGTTATCAGAGGCCAGGGTGGAGCCTGGCATACTGCTCTGTTGTTATCAGAGGCCAGGGTGGCGTACTGCACTGTTGTTATCAGAGGCCAGGGTGGAGCCTGGCATACTGCTCTGTTGTTACCAGAGGCAAGGCTGGCGTACTGCTCTGTTGTTATCAGAGGCCAGGGTGGCGTACTGCTCTGTTGTTATCAGAGACCAGGGTGGAGCCTGGCGTACTGCTCTGTTGTTATCAGAGGCCAGGGTGGCGTACTGCACTGTTGTTATCAGAGGCCAGGCTGGAGCCTGGCGTACTGCTCTGTTGTTATCAGAGGCCAGGCTGGCGTACTGCTCTGTTGTTATCAGAGCCCAGGGTGGCGTACTGCTCTGTTGTTATCAGAGGCCAGGCTGGCGTACTGCTCTGTTGTTATCAGAGGCCAGGGTGGAGCCTGGCGTACTGCTCTGTTGTTATCAGAGGCCAGGGTGGCGTACTGCTCTGTTGTTATCAGAGGCCAGGGTGGAGGCTGGCGTACTGCTCTGTTGTTATCAGAGGCCAGGGTGGAGCTTGGCGTACTGCTCTGTTGTTATCAGAGGCCAGGGTGGAGACTGGCATACTGCTCTGTTGTTATCAGAGACCAGGGTGGCGTACTGCTCTGTTTTTATCAGAGGCCAGGGTGGAGCCTGGCGTACTGCTCTGTTGTTATCAGAGGCCAGGGTGGCGTACTGCTCTGTTGTTATCAGAGGCCAGGGTGGAGGCTGGCGTACTGCTCTGTTGTTATCAGAGGCCAGGGTGGAGCCTGGCGTACTGCTCTGTTGTTATCAGAGGCCAGGGTGGAGGCTGGCGTACTGCTCTGTTGTTATCAGAGGCCAGGGTGGCGTACTGCTCTGTTGTTATCAGAGTCCAGTATGGAGGCTGGCGTACTGCTCTGTTGTTATCAGAGGCCAGGGTGGAGCCTGGCGTACTGCTCTGTTGTTATCAGAGGCCAGGGTGGCGTACTGCTCTGTTGTTATCAGAGGCCAGGGTGGAGCCTGGCGTACTGCTCTGTTGTTATCAGAGGCCAGGGTGGAGCCTGGTGTACTGCTCTGTTGTTATCAGAGGCCAGGGTGGCGTACTGCTCTGTTGTTATCAGAGGCCAGGGTGGCGTACTGCTCTGTTGTTATCAGAGGCCAGGGTGGAAGCTGGCGTACTGCTCTGTTGTTATCAGAGGCCAGGGTGGCGTACTGCTATGTTGTTATCAGAGGCCAGGGTGGAGCCTGGCGTATTGCTCTGTTGTTATCAGAGGCCAGGGTGGCGTACTGCTCTGTTATCAGAGGCCAGGGTGGCGTACTGCTCTGTTGTTATCAGAGACCAGGGTGGAGCCTGGCGGACTGCTCTGTTGTTATCAGAGGCCAGGGTGGATCCTGGCGTACTGCTCTGTTGTTATCAGAGGCCAGGGTGGCGTACTGCTCTGTTGTTATCAGAGGCCAGGGTGGAGCCTGGCGTACTGCTCTGTTGTTATCAGAGGCCAGGGTGGGAGCCTGGCGTACTGCTCTGTTGTTATCAGAGGCCAGGCTGGCGTACTGCTCTGTTGTTATCAGAGGCCAGGGTGGCGTACTGCTCTGTTGTTATCAGAGCCCAGGGTGGAGCCTGGCGTACTGCTCTGTTGTTATCAGAGGCCAGGGTGGCGTACTGCTCTGTTGTTATCAGAGGCCAGGGTGGAGCCTGGCGTACTGCTCTGTTGTTATCAGAGGCCAGGCTGGCGTACTGCTCTGTTGTTATCAGAGGCCAGGGTGGAGGCTGGCGTACTGCTCTGTTGTTATCAGAGGCCAGGGTGGGAGCCTGGCGTACTGCTCTGTTGTTATCAGAGGCCAGGGTGGAGCCTGGCGTACTGCTCTGTTGTTATCAGAGGCCAGGGTGGCGTACTGCTCTGTTGTTATCAGAGGCCAGGGTGGAGCCTGGCGTACTGCTCTGTTGTTATCAGAGGCCAGGGTGGGAGCCTGGCGTACTGCTCTGTTGTTATCAGAGGCCAGGGTGGCGTACTGCTCTGTTGTTATCAGAGGCCAGGGTGGGAGCCTGGCGTACTGCTCTGTTGTTATCAGAGGCCAGGGTGGAGCCTGGCGTACTGCTCTGTTGTTATCAGAGGCCAGGGTGGAGGCTGGCGTACTGCTCTGTTGTTATCAGAGGCCAGGGTGGAGCCTGGCGTACTGCTCTGTTGTTATCAGAGGCCAGGGTGGAGTCTGGCGTACTGCTCTGTTGTTATCAGAGGCCAGGGTGGCGTACTGCTCTGTTGTTATCAGAGGCCAGGGTGGAGGCTGGCGTACTGCTCTGTTGTTATCAGAGACCAGGGTGGCGTACTGCTCTGTTGTTATCAGAGGCCAGGGTGGAGCCTGGCGTACTGCTCTGTTGTTATCAGAGGCCAGGGTGGAGCCTGGCGTACTGCTCTTTTGTTATCAGAGGCCAGGGTGGCGTACTGCTCTGTTGTTATCAGAGGCCAGGGTGGAGGCTGGCGTACTGCTCTGTTGTTATCAGAGGCCAGGGTGGCGTACTGCTCTGTTGTTATCAGAGGCCAGGGTGGAGGCTGGCGTACTGCTCTGTTGTTATCAGAGGCCAGGGTGGAGCTTGGCGTACTGCTCTGTTGTTATCAGAGGCCAGGGTGGAGGCTGGCATACTGCTCTGTTGTTATCAGAGGCAAGGCTGGCGTACTGCTCTGTTGTTATCAGAGGCCAGGGTGGAGGCTGGCGTACTGCTCTGTTGTTATCAGAGGCCAGGGTGGAGGCTGGCGTACTGCTCTGTTGTTATTAGAGGCCAGGGTGGGAGCCTGGCGTACTGCTCTGTTGTTATCAGAGGCCAGGGTGGCGTACTGCTCTGTTGTTATCAGAGCCCAGGGTGGAGCCTGGCGTACTGCTCTGTTGTTATCAGAGGCCAGGCTGGCGTACTGCTCTGTTGTTATCAGAGGCCAGGGTGGCGTACTGCTCTGTTGTTATCGGAGGCCAGGGTGGAGGCTGGCGTACTGCTCTGTTGTTATCAGAGGCCAGGGTGGGAGCCTGGCGTACTGCTCTGTTGTTATCAGAGGCCAGGCTGGCGTACTGCTCTGTTGTTATCAGAGGCCAGGGTGGCGTACTGCTCTGTTGTTATCGGAGGCCAGGGTGGAGGCTGGCGTACTGCTCTGTTGTTATCAGAGGCCAGGGTGGGAGCCTGGCGTACTGCTCTGTTGTTATCAGAGGCCAGGCTGGCGTACTGCTCTGTTGTTATCAGAGGCCAGGGTGGCGTACTGCTCTGTTGTTATCAGAGCCCAGGGTGGAGCCTGGCGTACTGCTCTGTTGTTATCAGAGGCCAGGGTGGCGTACTGCTCTGTTGTTATCAGAGGCCAGGGTGGAGCCTGGCGTACTGCTCTGTTGTTATCAGAGACCAGGCTGGCGTACTGCTCTGTTGTTATCAGAGGCCAGGGTGGAGGCTGGCGTACTGCTCTGTTGTTATCAGAGGCCAGGGTGGAGCCTGGCGTACTGCTCTGTTGTTATCAGAGGCCAGGGTGGAGTCTGGCGTACTGCTCTGTTGTTATCAGAGGCCAGGGTGGCGTACTGCTCTGTTGTTATCAGAGGCCAGGGTGGAGGCTGGCGTACTGCTCTGTTGTTATCAGAGACCAGGGTGGCGTACTGCTCTGTTGTTATCAGAGGCCAGGGTGGAGCCTGGCGTACTGCTCTGTTGTTATCAGAGGCCAGGGTGGAGCCTGGCGTACTGCTCTTTTGTTATCAGAGGCCAGGGTGGCGTACTGCTCTGTTGTTATCAGAGGCCAGGGTGGAGGCTGGCGTACTGCTCTGTTGTTATCAGAGGCCAGGGTGGCGTACTGCTCTGTTGTTATCAGAGGCCAGGGTGGAGGCTGGCGTACTGCTCTGTTGTTATCAGAGGCCAGGGTGGAGCTTGGCGTACTGCTCTGTTGTTATCAGAGGCCAGGGTGGAGGCTGGCATACTGCTCTGTTGTTATCAGAGGCAAGGCTGGCGTACTGCTCTGTTGTTATCAGAGGCCAGGGTGGAGGCTGGCGTACTGCTCTGTTGTTATCAGAGGCCAGGGTGGAGGCTGGCGTACTGCTCTGTTGTTATTAGAGGCCAGGGTGGGAGCCTGGCGTACTGCTCTGTTGTTATCAGAGGCCAGGGTGGCGTACTGCTCTGTTGTTATCAGAGCCCAGGGTGGAGCCTGGCGTACTGCTCTGTTGTTATCAGAGGCCAGGCTGGCGTACTGCTCTGTTGTTATCAGAGGCCAGGGTGGCGTACTGCTCTGTTGTTATCGGAGGCCAGGGTGGAGGCTGGCGTACTGCTCTGTTGTTATCAGAGGCCAGGGTGGGAGCCTGGCGTACTGCTCTGTTGTTATCAGAGGCCAGGCTGGCGTACTGCTCTGTTGTTATCAGAGGCCAGGGTGGCGTACTGCTCTGTTGTTATCGGAGGCCAGGGTGGAGGCTGGCGTACTGCTCTGTTGTTATCAGAGGCCAGGGTGGGAGCCTGGCGTACTGCTCTGTTGTTATCAGAGGCCAGGCTGGCGTACTGCTCTGTTGTTATCAGAGGCCAGGGTGGCGTACTGCTCTGTTGTTATCAGAGCCCAGGGTGGAGCCTGGCGTACTGCTCTGTTGTTATCAGAGGCCAGGGTGGCGTACTGCTCTGTTGTTATCAGAGGCCAGGGTGGAGCCTGGCGTACTGCTCTGTTGTTATCAGAGACCAGGCTGGCGTACTGCTCTGTTGTTATCAGAGGCCAGGGTGGAGGCTGGCGTACTGCTCTGTTGTTATCAGAGGCCAGGGTGGGAGCCTGGCGTACTGCTCTGTTGTTATCAGAGGCCAGGGTGGAGCCTGGCGTACTGCTCTGTTGTTATCAGAGGCCAGGGTGGCGTACTGCTCTGTTGTTATCAGAGGCCAGGGTGGAGCCTGGCGTACTGCTCTGTTGTTATCAGAAGCCAGGGTGGGAGCCTGGCGTACTGCTCTGTTGATATCAGAGGCCAGGGTGGCGTACTGCTCTGTTGTTATCAGAGGCCAGGGTGGAGACTGGCGTACTGCTCTGTTGTTATCAGAGGCCAGGGTGGAGCCTGGCGTACTGCTCTGTTGTTATCAGAGGCCAGGGTGGAGCCTGGTGTACTGCTCTGTTGTTATCAGAGGCCAGGGTGGAGCCTGGCGTACTGCTCTGTTGTTATCAGAGGCCAGGGTGGCGTACTGCTCTGTTGTTATCAGAGGCCAGGGTGGGAGCCTGGCGTACTGCTCTGTTGTTATCAGAGGCCAGGCTGGCGTACTGCTCTGTTGTTATCAGAGGCCAGGCTGGCGTACTGCTCTGTTGTTATCAGAGGCCAGGGTGGAGGCTGGCGTACTGCTCTGTTGTTATCAGAGGCCAGGCTGGCGTACTGCTCTGTTGTTATCAGAGGCCAGGCTGGCGTACTGCTCTGTTGTTATCAGAGGCCAGGCTGGAGCCTGGCGTACTGCTCTGTTGTTATCAGAGGCCAGGCTGGCGTACTGCTCTGTTGTTATCAGAGCCCAGGGTGGCGTACTGCTCTGTTGTTATCAGAGGCCAGGCTGGCGTACTGCTCTGTTGTTATCAGAGGCCAGGGTGGAGCCTGGCGTACTGCTCTGTTGTTATCAGAGGCCAGGCTGGCGTACTGCTCTGTTGTTATCAGAGGCCAGGGTGGCGTACTGCTCTGTTGTTATCAGAGACCAGGGTGGAGCCTGGCGTACTGCTCTGTTGTTATCAGAGGCCAGGGTGGCGTACTGCACTGTTGTTATCAGAGGCCAGGGTGGAGCCTGGCATACTGCTCTGTTGTTACCAGAGGCAAGGCTGGCGTACTGCTCTGTTGTTATCAGAGGCCAGGGTGGAGCCTGGCGTACTGCTCTGTTGTTATCAGAGGCCAGGCTGGCGTACTGCTCTGTTGTTATCAGAGGCCAGGGTGGAGGCTGGCGTACTGCTCTGTTGTTATCAGAGGCCGGGCTGGCGTACTGCTCTGTTGTTATCAGAGGCCAGGCTGGCGTACTGCTCTGTTGTTATCAGAGGCCAGGCTGGAGCCTGGCGTACTGCTCTGTTGTTATCAGAGGCCAGGCTGGCGTACTGCTCTGTTGTTATCAGAGGCCAGGGTGGCGTACTGCTCTGTTGTTATCAGAGGCCAGGCTGGCGTACTGCTGTGTTGTTATCAGAGGCCAGGGTGGAGCCTGGCATACTGCTCTGTTGTTATCAGAGGCCAGGGTGGCGTACTGCTCTGTTGTTATCAGAGACCAGGGTGGAGCCTGGCGTACTGCTCTGTTGTTATCAGAGGCCAGGGTGGCGTACTGCGCTGTTGTTATCAGAGGCCAGGGTGGAGCCTGGCATACTGCTCTGTTGTTATCAGAGGCAAGGCTGGCTTACTGCTCTGTTGTTATCAGAGGCCAGGGTGGAGGCTGGCGTACTGCTCTGTTGTTATCAGAGGCCAGGGTGGAGGCTGGCGTACTGCTCTGTTGTTATCAGAGGCCAGGGTGGGAGCCTGGCGTACTGCTCTGTTGTTATCAGAGGCCAGGGTGGCGTATTGCTCTGTTGTTATCAGAGGCCAGGGTGGCGTACTGCTCTGTTGTTATCAGAGACCAGGGTGGAGCCTGGCGTACTGCTCTGTTGTTATCAGAGGCCAGGGTGGGAGCCTGGCGTACTGCTCTGTTGTTATCAGAGGCCAGGCTGGCGTACTGCTCTGTTGTTATCAGAGGCCAGGGTGGCGTACTGCTCTGTTGTTATCGGAGGCCAGGGTGGAGGCTGGCATACTGCTCTGTTGTTATCAGAGGCCAGGGTGGGAGCCTGGCGTACTGCTCTGTTGTTATCAGAGGCCAGGCTGGCGTACTGCTCTGTTGTTATCAGAGGCCAGGGTGGCGTACTGCTCTGTTGTTATCAGAGCCCAGGGTGGAGCCTGGCGTACTGCTCTGTTGTTATCAGAGGCCAGGGTGGCGTACTGCTCTGTTGTTATCAGAGGCCAGGGTGGAGCCTGGCGTACTGCTCTGTTGTTATCAGAGACCAGGCTGGCGTACTGCTCTGTTGTTATCAGAGGCCAGGGTGGAGGCTGGCGTACTGCTCTGTTGTTATCAGAGGCCAGGGTGGGAGCCTGGCGTACTGCTCTGTTGTTATCAGAGGCCAGGTTGGAGCCTGGCGTACTGCTCTGTTGTTATCAGAGGCCAGGGTGGCGTACTGCTCTGTTGTTATCAGAGGCCAGGGTGGAGCCTGGCGTACTGCTCTGTTGTTATCAGAAGCCAGGGTGGGAGCCTGGCGTACTGCTCTGTTGTTATCAGAGGCCAGGGTGGCGTACTGCTCTGTTGTTATCAGAGGCCAGGGTGGGAGCCTGGCGTACTGCTCTGTTGTTATCAGAGGCCAGGGTGGAGCCTGGCGTACTGCTCTGTTGTTATCAGAGGCCAGGGTGGCGTACTGCTCTGTTGTTATCAGAGGCCAGGGTGGAGGCTGGCGTACTGCTCTGTTGTTATCAGAGGCCAGGGTGGAGCCTGGCGTACTGCTCTGTTGTTATCAGAGGCCAGGGTGGAGCCTGGCGTACTGCTCTGTTGTTATCAGAGGCCAGGGTGGCGTACTGCTCTGTTGTTATCAGAGGCCAGGGTGGAGGCTGGCGTACTGCTCTGTTGTTATCAGAGGCCAGGGTGGCGTACTGCTCTGTTGTTATCAGAGGCCAGGGTGGAGGCTGGCGTACTGCTCTGTTGTTATCAGAGGCCAGGGTGGAGCCTGGCGTACTGCTCTGTTGTTATCAGAGGCCAGGGTGGCGTACTGCTCTGTTGTTATCAGAGGCCAGGGTGGAGGCTGGCGTACTGCTCTGTTGTTATCAGAGCCAGGGTGGAACCTGGCGTACTGCTCTGTTGTTATCAGAGGCCAGGGTGGAGCCTGGCGTACTGCTCCGTTGTTATCAGAGGCCAGGGTGGCGTACTGCTCTGTTGTTATCAGAGGCCAGGGTGGAGGCTGGCGTACTGCTCCGTTGTTATCAGAGGCCAGGGTGGCGTACTGCTCTGTTGTTATCAGAGGCCAGGGTGGAGTCTGGCGTACTGCTCTGTTGTTATCAGAGGCCAGGGTGGAGCCTGGCGTACTGCTCTGTTGTTATCAGAGGCCAGGGTGGCGTACTGCTCTGTTGTTATCAGAGTCCAGGGTGGAGGCTGGCGTACTGCTCTGTTGTTATCAGAGGCCAGGGTGGCGTACTGCTCTGTTGTTATCAGAGGCCAGGGTGGAGGCTGGCGTACTGCTCTGTTGTTATCAGAGGCCAGGGTGGAGCCTGGCGTACTGCTCTGTTGTTATCAGAGGCCAGGGTGGCGTACTGCTCTGTTGTTATCAGAGGCCAGGGTGGAGGCTGGCGTACTGCTCTGTTGTTATCAGAGGCCAGGGTGGGAGCCTGGTGTACTGCTCTGTTGTTATCAGAGGCCAGGGTGGAGGCTGGCGTACTGCTCTGTTGTTATCAGAGGCCAGGGTGGAACCTGGCGTACTGCTCTGTTGTTATCAGAGGCCAGGGTGGAGCCTGGCGTACTGCTCCGTTGTTATCAGAGGCCAGGGTGGCGTACTGCTCTGTTGTTATCAGAGGCCAGGGTGGAGGCTGGCGTACTGCTCCGTTGTTATCAGAGGCCAGGGTGGCGTACTGCTCTGTTGTTATCAGAGGCCAGGGTGGAGATTGGCGTACTGCTCTGTTGTTATCAGAGGCCAGGGTGGAGCTTGGCGTACTGCTCTGTTGTTATCAGAGGCCAGGGTGGAGGCTGGCATACTGCTCTGTTGTTATCAGAGACCAGGGTGGCGTACTGCTCTGTTTTTATCAGAGGCCAGGGTGGAGCCTTGCGTACTGCTCTGTTGTTATCAGAGGCCAGGGTGGAACCTGGCGTACTGCTCTGTTGTTATCAGAGGCCAGGGTGGAGCCTGGCGTACTGCTCTGTTGTTATCAGAGGCCAGGGTGGCGTACTGCTCTGTTGTTATCAGAGGCCAGGGTGGAGGCTGGCGTACTGCTCCGTTGTTATCAGAGACCAGGGTGGCGTACTGCTCTGTTGTTATCAGAGGCCAGGGTGGAAGCTGGCGTACTGCTCTGTTGTTATCAGAGGCCAGGGTGGAGCTTGGCGTACTACTCTGTTGTTATCAGAGGCCAGGGTGGAGGCTGGCATACTGCTCTGTTGTTATCAGAGACCAGGGTGGCGTACTGCTCTGTTTTTATCAGAGGCCAGGGTGGAGCCTGGCGTACTGCTCTGTTGTTATCAGAGGCCAGGGTGGCGTACTGCTCTGTTGTTATCAGAGGCCAGGGTGGAGGCTGGCGTACTGCTCTGTTGTTATCAGAGGCCAGGGTGGAGCCTGGCGTACTGCTCTGTTGTTATCAGAGGCCAGGGTGGAGGCTGGCGTACTGCTCTGTTGTTATCAGAGGCCAGGGTGGCGAACTGCTCTGTTGTTATCAGAGTCCAGTGTGGAGGCTGGCGTACTGCTCTGTTGTTATCAGAGGCCAGGGTGGAGGCTGGCGTACTGCTCTGTTGTTATCAGAGGCCAGGGTGGCGTACTGCTCTGTTGTTATCAGAGGCCAGGGTGGAGCCTGGCGTACTGCTCTGTTGTTATCAGAGGCCAGGGTGGAGCCTGGCGTACTGCTCTGTTGTTATCAGAGGCCAGGGTGGCGTACTGCTCTGTTGTTATCAGAGGCCAGGGTGGCGTACTGCTCTGTTGTTATCAGAGGCCAGGGTGGAGGCTGGCGTACTGCTCTGTTGTTATCAGAGGCCAGGGTGGCGTACTGCTATGTTGTTATCAGAGGCCAGGGTGGCGTACTGCTCTGTTGTTATCAGAGACCAGGGTGGAGCCTGGCGGACTGCTCTGTTGTTATCAGAGGCCAGGGTGGATCCTGGCGTACTGCTCTGTTGTTATCAGAGGCCAGGGTGGCGTACTGCTCTGTTGTTATCAGAGGCCAGGGTGGAGCCTGGCGTACTGCTCTGTTGTTATCAGAGGCCAGGGTGGGAGCCTGGCGTACTGCTCTGTTGTTATCAGAGGCCAGGCTGGCGTACTGCTCTGTTGTTATCAGAGGCCAGGGTGGCGTACTGCTCTGTTGTTATCAGAGCCCAGGGTGGAGCCTGGCGTACTGCTCTGTTGTTATCAGAGGCCAGGGTGGCGTACTGCTCTGTTGTTATCAGAGGCCAGGGTGGAGCCTGGCGTACTGCTCTGTTGTTATCAGAGGCCAGGCTGGCGTACTGCTCTGTTGTTATCAGAGGCCAGGGTGGAGGCTGGCGTACTGCTCTGTTGTTATCAGAGGCCAGGGTGGGAGCCTGGCGTACTGCTCTGTTGTTATCAGAGGCCAGGGTGGAGCCTGGCGTACTGCTCTGTTGTTATCAGAGGCCAGGGTGGCGTACTGCTCTGTTGTTATCAGAGGCCAGGGTGGAGCCTGGCGTACTGCTCTGTTGTTATCAGAGGCCAGGGTGGGAGCCTGGCGTACTGCTCTGTTGTTATCAGAGGCCAGGGTGGCGTACTGCTCTGTTGTTATCAGAGGCCAGGGTGGAGCCTGGCGTACTGCTCTGTTGTTATCAGAGGCCAGGGTGGCGTACTGCTCTGTTGTTATCAGAGGCCAGGGTGGAGGCTGGCGTACTGCTCTGTTGTTATCAGAGGCCAGGGTGGAGCCTGGCGTACTGCTCTGTTGTTATCAGAGGCCAGGGTGGAGCCTGGCGTACTGCTCTGTTGTTATCAGAGGCCAGGGTGGCGTACTGCTCTGTTGTTATCAGAGGCCAGGGTGGAGGCTGGCGTACTGCTCTGTTGTTATCAGAGACCAGGGTGGCGTACTGCTCTGTTGTTATCAGAGGCCAGGGTGGAGCCTGGCGTACTGCTCTGTTGTTATCAGAGGCCAGGGTGGAGCCTGGCGTACTGCTCTTTTGTTATCAGAGGCCAGGGTGGCGTACTGCTCTGTTGTTATCAGAGGCCAGGGTGGAGGCTGGCGTACTGCTCCGTTGTTATCAGAGGCCAGGGTGGCGTACTGCTCTGTTGTTATCAGAGGCCAGGGTGGAGGCTGGCGTACTGCTCTGTTGTTATCAGAGGCCAGGGTGGAGCTTGGCGTACTGCTCTGTTGTTATCAGAGGCCAGGGTGGAGGCTGGCATACTGCTCTGTTGTTATCAGAGGCCAGGGTGGCGTACTGCTCTGTTTTTATCAGAGGCCAGGGTGGAGCCTGGCGTATGGAGCTCTTACAGCAGCTATACATTAACAAGCCTTCAGCTGTTCACACTGCATTTTAATAGTGAGGAGGGACTTTTTTTGTTTTTTTTTGTTATAAATGTCCCAAAATACTATTTCGTCATTTTCATTTTCACAGATCACGGTCTTCCATTGTGTTGTGGTTTTTTTAACGGAAGAGGGAAGAAAGGGGAAAATATCTGTCACTTGTGCTTTTATTGATATGGTTTCAATGATAAACGTGTACAAATTGAGAATTAAGAATTGCAATAATGTTGACTGCTATGAAAATCTGTGATGTTTGTGCTACAGATCCCCCAAAAAGAAATGTAATGTATAAACTGACCACCATATTATTGAATAATTAATATGGTTATTATTATACCGTGATTGTTTAGATCGTATTACATTTCAGGAGGTACAGGGGTTAATGTTAAAAATTAAAAGAGCGCAGGTATGCACAGGTGGTATAATTCAGGTGCTGTAATCAAATGGAGTCAAATCAAGTTCCAACATTTATTACAAAACTAGATTTCAAGGTACAGAAAGCATAAAATCCCTCCAGTTCCACTCCATTTTTCACAGCATGATAATTAACTAATTCAATATGCAGATCCAAGTCTCAGAGGCATTGTGGAATTAATTGTTCTCATTGGCTCATGTAATTATTTGTTTGCAGATTTAATTAGCCGATTTAGAAAAGTGTGTAAATGTTGTTGATGTATAATGATGATCATTCTGAGTGAATCAGACACTCTCCAGGGTTAGGGACAGGGTTAGGGACAGGTACGGCATTAGGGACAGGGTTAGGGACAGAGTTAAGGACAGAGTTAGGGACAGGGTTACGGTTAGGGACAGGGTTAAGGACAGGGTTAGGGACAAGGTTAGGGACGGGGTTAAGGACAGGGTTTGGGACAGGGTTAAGGACAAGGTTAGGGACAGGGTTGGGGACAGGGTTAGGGACAGGGATAGGGACAGGGTTAAGGACAGGATAGGGACAGGGTTAGGGACAGGGTTAGGAACAGGGTTAGAGACAGGGACAGGGTTAGAAACAGGGTTAGGGACAGGGTTAGGGACAGGGACAGGGTTAGGGACAGGGTCAGGGTTAGGGACAGGGACAGGGTTAGGGACAGGGTTAGGGACAGGGTTAGGGACAGGGACAGGGTTGGGGCCAGGGTTAGGGACAGGGTTAGGGACAGGGTTAGGGTTAGGGACAGGGTTAGGGACAGGGTTAGGGACAGGGTTAAGGACAGGGTTAAGGACAGGGTTAGGGACAGGGTTAAGGACAGGGACAGGGTTAGGGACAGGGTTAGGGACAGGGTTAAGGACAGGGACAGGGCTAGGGACAGGGTAAGGGTTAGGGACAGGGTTATGGACAGGGACAGGGACAGGGTTAGGGACAGGGTTAGGGACAGGGACAGGGTTTGGGACAGGGTTAAGGACAGGGACAGGGTTAAGGACAGGGTTAAGGACAGGGTTAGGGACAGGGTTAAGGACAGGGTTAGGGCCAGGGTTAGGGACAGGGTTAAGGACAGGGGTAGGGACAGGGTTAGGGACAGGGTTAAGGACAGGGTTAGGGACAGGGTTAAGGACAGGGTTGGGGACAGGGTTAGGGACAGGGACAGGGACAGGGCTAAGGACAGGGTTAGGGACATGGTTAGGGACAGGGTTAAGGACAGGGTTAAGGCCAGGGTTAAGGGGCAGGGTTAGGAACAGGGTTAGAGACAGGGACAGGGTTAGAAACAGGGTTAGGGACAGGGTTAGGGACAGGGACAGGGTTAGGGACAGGGTCAGTGTTAGGGACAGGGACAGGGTTAGGGACAGGGACAGGGTTAGGGACAGGGTTAGAGACAGGGACAGGGTTGGGGCCAGGGTTAGGGACAGGGTTAGGGACAGGGTTAGGGACAGGGACAGGGTTAGGGACAGGGTTAGGGCCAGGGTTAGGGACAGGGTTAGGGACAGGGTTAAGGACAGGGTCAGGGTTAGGGTTAGGGACAGGGTTAGGGACAGGGCCAGGGTTAGGGACAGGGTTAGGGACAGGGACAGGGTTAGGGACAGGGTTAGGGACAGGGTTAAGGACAGGGACAGGGTTAAGGACAGGGTTAGGGACAGGGTTAGGGACAGGGTTAGGGACAGGGTCAGGGTTAGGGACAGGGAAATGGACAGGGACAGGGTTTGGGACAGGGTTAGAGACAGGGACAGGGACAGGTTTAGGGACAGGGTTAGGGACAGGGTTAGGGACAGGGACAGGGTTTGGGACAGGGTTAGGGACAGTGACAGGGTTAGGGACAGGGTTAGGGACAGGGACAGGGTTAGGGACAGGGTTAGGGACAGGGACAGGGACAGGTTTAGGGACAGGGTTAGGGACAGTGACAGGGTTAGGGACAGGGTTAGGGACAGGGACAGGGTTAGGGACAGGGACAGGGACTGGTTTAGGGACAGGGTTAGGGACAGGGTTAGGGACAGTGACAGGGTTAGGGACAGGGTTAGGGACAGGGACAGTGACGGGTTAGGGACAGGGTTAGGGACAGGGACAGGGACAGGGACAGGGACAAGGTTAGGGTTAGGGACAGGGACAGGGACAGGTTTAGGGACAGGGACAGGGACAGGGAGAGGTTTAGGGCCAATACAGTGGCTGTTAATATCTATGAAACATAAAGTGAATCGTAATCACCCACTACTATCGTGTCACTAAGTGATGCCGTTATAGAGCCACCAATCAGGCCACTAGCAACTATTCTGTTGCCTGAGAATGTGCTAGAAAATGTACAATGACTCAAAATATGGAAGCATTTGTAAGCATTACAAAGTGCATACTGTTTATTGGATTTTACAAAATAACTTTGTTGTAAAAGTAGGACAATTACACATTGGCTGAATACGGGTTAAATTCAGAGGTCTTGCAAGTTATTCTTCAAAAGTATCGTTTTTTGGACACCAAAACATCTTATTATGGTCAAAGAAAACAAGAGCCAGCGCAAACACAGGACATTATCCTTCTACTTAACTGATTACTGACTGGAATCCAAACTACCCTGTCTGCATCCCAAATGGAACTCTATGGGTCCTGGTCAAAAGTAGTGCACTATATAGGGAATAGGGTCCTGGTCAAAAGTAGTTCTCTCTATAGGGAATAGGGCCCTGGTCAAAAGTAGTGCTCTCTATAGGGAATAGGGCCCTGGTCAAAAGTAGTGCTCTCTATAGGGAATAGGGCCCTGGTCAAAAGTAGTGCACTATATAGGGAATAGGATGCTATTTGTGGACGTAGAAACATAGTAGAAAACGAATAGGATTAATTTCCTAACCCTGCTGCCTACTGCAACACAGACCTTGTGAGTCGTCCTAACGATTGGCATATTGAAAACAAACTGTTCTGACAGCAGAGTTCAAATTAGACTAATGGTTAGTGTGGGCAGTAAAAAGGCACCCTATTCTCTATTTAGTGCACTACTTTTGACCAGGGTCCATAGGGCTCTAGTCTAATATAGTGCACAAAAAAAAGGAAGTAGGGTAGCATTTGGGACGCTGCATGGTTCTGTACTGTAAAAACACCGCAAAACATTTTGTACGCCACGCAGTTTGAAGTGCACTTTTTTTTGTGGCACGTCATTATTTATCGTGCTGTTTTCTAATGTTTCCCTCATTAGTTCCCCGTTAATATTTCATCAGCTGTTAAATATTCATTTAGCCAAACATCACACCACATTGAAACACGATCTGCTTTTCTTTCTGTCGTCTCTCTCATCCTCCTTTTAGCCTGTGTGATCATTAATAATGATATCTATACACCCTTAATCCACATTACTTCAATAGGGTCCGTTATAAGAACCAGACAAAACCAGTTATTTACCAAATTGGCTCCACGCATTTTCACAATCTTTAAGTTAAAAAGTGGTGTTATATTGTTCATTTCATGTACCAACTTCCACTGCAGTACATCACTGTTAAACTGTAGAGTCCATCCAATCCCCAGCATGTACCAACTTCCACTGCAGTACATCACTGTTAAACTGTGTGTGATGCCGGGGCGGCAGGTAGCCTAGTGGTTAAAGTGTTGGGCTAGTAATTGAAAGGTTTCAAGTTCAAATCCCCGAGTTGACAAGGTACAAATCTGTCGTTCTGCCCCTGAACAAGGCAGTTAACCCACTGTTCCTAGGCCGTCATTGAAAATAAGAATTTGTTCTTAACTGACTTGCCTAGTTAAAAAAAAAAAAAGATATAGATGTACTATTGTAAAGTGGTTGTTCCACTGGATATCATAAGGTGAATGCACCAATTTGTAAGTCGCTCTGGATAGGTGAAGCTGATCCTCTCTGCAATTTAGCAAATATTTCATTTTGTCGATGTGTATTTGCCAAAGTACATTTTTCTTACTTCAAAAAGGTAACATTTGCTGAATTAGTGGAGGCCTGCCAACAGAAGCGAAGGCAAACACAACAGAGTCACAAAATGTTGGACATGTACTGTAATTTCGAGAGGATTATTTCTTATTTAACAAAGCTCTCTGATCTTAATGAGTCAACAGTAATGTGCTAATTAGCAGCATTACTGAAAGTAGACAGCAGTATCGTATTAGAAAACAGCATCAGAAGGATACAGGGAATTCTCTAGTTGTCTCATTGAGACAGTGAATAAATATGCAATCACATAGTACAGCCTTCATTTGTATCACTCTCCAAAGGATGTGGCTACAAGACAGAGGCACTGTGGTTACAAGTCAGAGGCTACAAGTCAGAGGGTACTGTGGCTACAAGACAGAGGCCACTGTGGCTACAAGACAGAGGTTACTGTGGCTACAAGACAGAGGCCACTGTGGCTATAAGACAGAGGCTACAAGTCAGAGACCACTGTGGCTACAAGTCAAAGGCTACAAGTCAGAGGCCACTGTGGCTACAAGACAGAGGCCACTGTGGCTACAAGTCAAAGGCTACAAGTCAGAGGCCACTGTGGCTACAAGACAGAGGTTACTGTGGCTACAAGACAGAGGCTACAAGTCAGAGGCTACTGTGACTACAAGATAGAGGTTACTGTGACTACAAGACAGAGGCTACAAGACAGAGGTTACTGTGGCTACAAGACAGAGGCCACTGTGACTACAAGACAGAGGCTACAAGACTGAGGCTACTGTGACTACAAGACAGAGGTTACTGTGGCTACAAGACTGAAGCCACTGTGACTACAAGACAGAGGGTACTGTGACTACAAGACAGAGGCCACTGTGACTACAAGACAAAAGCCACTGTGGCTACAAGACAGAGGCTACAAGGCAGAGGCTTCTGTGGCTACAAGACAGAGGCTACAAGTCAGAGGCCACTGTGGCTACAAGTCAAAGGCTACAAGTCAGAGGCCACTGTGGCTACAAGACAGAGGTTACTGTGGCTACAAGTCAAAGGCTACAAGTCAGAGGCCACTGTGGCTACAAGACAGAGGTTACTGTGGCTACAAGACAGAGGCTACAAGTCAGAGGCCACTGTGGCTACAAGACAGAGATTACTGTGGCTACAAGACAGAGGCTACAAGACTGAGGCTACTGTGACTACAAGATAGAGGTTACTGTGACTACAAGACAGAGGCTACAAGACAGAGGTTACTGTGGCTACAAGACAGAGGCTACTGTGACTACAAGACAGAGGCTACAAGACTGAGGCTACTGTGACTACAAGACAGAGGTTACTGTGGCTACAAGACTGAAGCCACTGTGACTACAAGACAGAGGGTACTGTGACTACAAGACAGAGGCCACTGTGGCTACAAGACAGAGGCTACAAGGCAGAGGCTTCTGTGGCTACAAGACAGAGGCTTCTGTGGCTACAAGACAGAGGCTACTGAGGCTACAAGACAGAGGCTACTGAGGCTACAAGTCAGAGCCTACTGAGGCTACAAGTCAGAGGCTACTGTGGCTACAAGTCAGAGGCTACTGTGGCTACAAGACAGAGGCTACTGAGGCTACAAGTCAGAGACTACTGAGGCTACAAGTCAGAGGCCACTGTGGCTACAAGTCAGAGGCTACTGTGGCTACAAGACAGAGGGTACTGTGGCTACAAGTCAGAGGCTACTGAGGCTACAAGTCAGAGGCCACTGTGGCTACAAGTCAGAGGCTACTGTGGCTACAAGACAGAGGGTACTGTGGCTACAAGTCAGAGGCTACTGAGGCTACAAGTCAGAGGCCACTGTGGCTACAAGTCAGAGGCTACTGTGGCTACAAGACAGAGGGTACTGTGGCTACAAGGATACAGATGTAAGGACTTCATTTGAGCCAGTGTGCTACAGCAGGAAAATAATCCTGCAGCAACAGGAAATGTGAATTATTATGTGGATTATAATTAATGGACATTTTCGTAGCGGTTGATACATTTTTCGTAACGGAAAATCAAGTCTGAAATTCCAAATTGGAAATTACAAACTTCAGAAGCCTTTTAGACCTCAAATACACTACACGTTTTAAATGTAAAGTTCTCCTGCAACAGGGTGATCAAATGAAGCACCTACATCTGTACTGTGTCTATAACACAGTAGCTACTGTATGTCCGTGAGAGGGACGCCATGTCTGTATGATTAACACCTCTGGTAGGATCAACATTCCCTGTGAACCTGCAGTGTGCTTTCCTTTATCTGCAACTGATTGAATGAGATCTAATGTGTGTGTGTGTGTGTTCTAACGGTCAGTAAGTAACAGAGGGGTGCTAGTGGGACTGTTGTGGAGATTGAGCTGAGCTGTGATTTTGTGATGGAAACACTTTGGTGTACACACACACACACACACACACACACACACACACACACACACACACACACACACACACAGTAGATAAGCCATATCTGCTGCTGTGTGCTTGTTTTGTAATTGGTTATGTAATTCAGTTTGACACAGTAATTAAATGAAGGAAGTAGTACCCATTTCCTTCCCGTTTTCTCTATTGATCATCATCTACTGCTCTGCACCCCGCCTCCCCATTAACATACCCCTGTAAACCCCTCCTCCTCCATTAACATACCACTGTAAACCCCGCCTCCTCCATTAACATACCACTGTAAACCCCTCCTCCTCCATTAACATACCACTGTAAACCCCTCCTCCTCCATTAACATACCACTGTAAACCCCACCTCCGCCATTAACATATCACTGTAAACCCCACCTCCTCCATTAACATACCATTGTAAACCCCTCCTCCCCTATTAACATACTACTGTAAACCCCTCCTCCTTCATTAACATACCACTATAAACCCCGCCTCCTCCATTAAAACATACCACTGTAAACCCCGCCTCCTCCATTAACATACCACTGTAAACCCCACCTCCTCCATTAACATACCACTGTAAACCCCGCCTCCGCCATTAACATACCACTGTAAACCCCACCTCCTACATTAACACATACTACTGTAAACTCCTCCTCCTCCATTAACATACCACTGTAAACCCCTCCTCCACCATTAACATATCACTGTAAACCCCGCCTCCTCCATTAACACATACCACTGTAAACCCCACCTCCCCCATTAACATACCACTGTAAACCCCTCCTCCTCCATTAACACATACCACTGTAAACCCCGCCTCCTCAATTAACACATACCACTGTAAGGACATATAAATAAGTTAATTGAACTCAATGACTTTTATTCTGGGGGAAACTGAATAGATCGATACATAGATCAATGTCAATAGTTTTGGTTTATGTTGAGCCCACCAGTTCCCGACTTTGTCCAAATAATTGCATTACCTGCTCTGACATATTTACCATGTAATTTCCTTTTATTTGTATTCTCTGTATTAAAAAAAAGAAGAAAGACATTTTTTAAAAAGTGGCATTTCAAATCCGCTCCTTCAATAGATCTATGCATTACCAAAACAACCATGTATAATGTTGAAATGAAGTTGACAAAATCTCCTCTTGCTCTAACCATGATTTATCTGGTGTTTTGTATATATAAATGCTTATTCAAGCATCTGTGGGCAGATGCATTTATCCTACTCTGGCATCTCTAACGAATAACTCTGTTCTGTTAGCATTAGCCTTGACACTGTCTCTTCCAGTGTGATAAAAAAAGTGATCAACAAAGTTGAGTGTTTTTTTTTCGTATCACAAAGCTGAGAGACTGCTCTTTACTGATTAATGTAAGAGATTACTGTGGTAGTCTTATCGTGGGGGGGAAACATATGAATGGGGGATTTGGGAGTTAACATCATTAGTCTTTATAAACAGTATTGTTGATAATACATCATTTTCAAAAGTACTTAAATATCTAAGTATTCACAAAAAAAAGTACTTTACAGTTTATATTACTTTTCATAACATGCTTGTTTGTTGCTTTTGAAATTGTACTCAACTGACAGAATCCCAAAAAGTATTTCATTAAGATGATAATTGTATAATTATTGAAAAAAAAAGATACTATTTTTTTAAAAATTAATATTGCATTGACACAAACCTTTTGTCAGTCAATAAAAACATGATACACAATCAATAGTGTCTTCCGTCTCTTATCCACAGATAACAGTACCCTTGCAGACTTTTCTTTCTACAGTACAGATACAGTTCTAGTGAATCACCCTGTTCTTTTGTCATCTGCTACCATCTAGCGGTTCTTACCGGTATAAAGGCTTGCTGAACGTTCTGGGGGGAATATACGATACGTAATATTGTGTTTGTCCTCCGCGGTGTTCCGTAGTCGGGAGCTCACAGGTCGGTTTCTGAAAACACAGCGTACTGTTGGTTAAATTCCGCTAGTAAATCGTACTTTGGTAGTGAATTGTGCAAGTGCACAATCTTACTAGTAAATTCATTTATTACAATGGCATACCAGCTCTACAGAAATACGACGCTAGGAAACAGTCTGCAAGAGAGCCTTGACGAGCTAATTCAGGTAAACTGCAGCTATGCTAGCTTCCAAGCTAGCTAGATAATTAGCTAACGTTATCTAGTTGCACTTTGTTTGGGATAGCAAGTTAAGTTAGCTAATTATGAAGCCACATTATCCATCGTTAACTTCGATATCTGAAAGGTGTTATCTTTCACGAGAAATAACTGGTTAGCTAGTTACCTTCTCGTCATCTACATAGCTAGCTAACTAGTTAGCCACGCTAACAAGAAGCATCTCCATAAATGGCTGCAGTGACGTCTGATTTGAACGAAGAAGCTAGCAAGCTAAAATATTAGTTCGAGAGCTAATTTACAGGCTCAGTTTTGATCGGTGAAAAACAGCCACCTTAATTTAGCCAAAGTCAGTAGTGATGAGTAACGTTATTTGGATTCACTACATTTTCATTGCTAGTTCTCTGATAGCTAGTAACTGTCTCATTAGTTAGCTGTTATCCGCGTATGCGCGACTAGGTAAAGGTGGTGATGGTGCATTAGCTCAGTAAATTCAAGATTTCTGGTTCAAGCTTCACTCCAGCACTTCTCAATCACTAGCTACTATACTTTACCAGCTACTGTTAGCTACTCATCTGAAAACAGTAGCTAGGTATATATACTGCTTAAAAAAATAAAGGGAACACTTAAACAACACAATGTAACTCCAAGTCAATCACACTTCTGTGAAATCACTGTCCACTTAGGAAGCAACACTGATTGACAATACATTTCACATGCTGTTGTGCAAATGGATTAGACAACAGGTGGAAATTATAGGCAATTAGCAAGACACCCCCAATAAAGGAGTGGTTCTGCAGGTGGTGACCACAGACCACTTCTCAGTTCCTATGCTTCCTGGCTGATGTTTTGGTCACTTTTGAATGCTGGCGGTGCTTTCACTCTAGTGGTAGCATGAGACGGAGTCTACAACCCACACAAGCGGCTCAGGTAGTGCAGCTCATCCAGGATGGCACATCAATGCGAGCTGTGGCAAGAAGGTTTGCTGTGTCTGTCAGCGTAGTGTCCAGAGCATGGAGGCGCTACCAGGAGACAGGCCAGTACATCAGGAGACGTGGAGGAGGCCGTAGGAGGGCAACAACCCAGCAGCAGGACCGCTACCTCCGCCTTTGTGCAAGGAGGAGCAGGAGGAGCACTGCCAGAGCCCTTCAAAATGACCTCCAGCAGTCCACAAATGTGCATGTCTGCTCAAACGTTCAGAAACAGACTCCATGAGGGTGGTATGAGGGCCTGACGTCCACAGGTGAGGGTTGTGCTTACAGCCCAACACCGTGCAGGACGTTTGGCATTTGCCAGAGAACACCAAGATTGGCAAATTCGCCACTGGCGCCCTGTGCTCTTCACAGATGAAAGCAGGTTCACACTGAGCACATGTGACAGACGTGACAGAGTCTGGAGACGCCGTGGAGAACGTTCTGCTGCCTGCAACATCCTCCAGCATGACCGGTTTGGCGGTGGGTCAGTCATGGTGTGGGGTGGCATTTCTTTGGGGGGTCCGCACAGCCCTCCATGTGCTCGCCAGAGGTAGCCTGACTGCCATTAGGTACCGAGATGAGATCCTCAGACCCCTTGTGAGACCATATGCTGGTGCGGTTGGCCCTGGGTTCCTCCTAATGCAAGACAATGCTAGACCTCATGTGGCTGGAGTGTGTCAGCAGTTCCTGCAAGAGGAAGGCATTGATGCTATGGACTGGCCCGCCCGTTCCCCAGACCTGAATCCAATTGAGCACATCTGGGACATCATGTCTCGCTCCATCCACCAATGCCACGTTGCACCACAAACTGTCCAGGAGTTGGCGGGTGCTTTAGTCCAGGTCTGGGAGGAGATCCCTCAGGAGACCATCCGCCACCTCATCAGGAGCATGCCCGGGCGTTGTAGGGAGGTCATACAGGCACGTGGAGGCCACACACACTACTGAGCCTCATTTTGACTTGTTTTAAGGACATTACATCAAAGTTGGATCAGCCTGTAGTGTGGTTTTCCACTTTAATTTTGAGTGTGACTCCAAATCCAGACCTCCATGGGTTGATAAATTGGATTTCCATTGATTATTTTTGTGATTTTGTTTTCAGCACATTCAACTATGTAAAGAAAAAAGTATTTAATAAGATTATTTCTTTCATTCAGATCTAGGATGTGTTGTTTAAGTGTTCCCTTTATTTTTTGGAGCAGTATATTTCTTACCATGTTAACTTGAGTCATGATGAAATGAAAAACGGTTGTCTATTTTCCTAGACCCAACAGATCACGCCGCAGTTAGCGCTTCAAGTTCTCCTCCAGTTTGACAAAGCCATCAACACAGCGCTGGCCAACCGGGTTCGCAACAGGGTCAACTTTAAGGTGAGGACTGGCTTGTGTTCACTAGGAAGCAAACGACACGAGGAAGAGACCGACCTGAATTTCTCTAATAGAAACTCTTGTTTTCATGGGCAAAACACAACTGTTTGGACTAATTATTACTCCCCTGTTTGAAAAAAAGGGACAAATACGGGTGCGAGGGCTGGTACAGGTGCAGGCTTTCTCTCTAGCCAAAGCAACATCACAGCTGATTCAACAAAGACTGTATTGAAGGTTATGGTTAAATCAAATCAAAGTTTATTTGTCACGTACACAGTTTACAACTGGTATAAACGGTGCAGCATAATGCTTACTTGCAAGCTCCCTCAACAGTGCAGTACAATATCAATATAATCAAAGTCAGATAATAAGTAGTAGAAGAATGTAATATAATTGGTATGTACACAATTGGTTAGTTGAAACAGATGACTGTTTTTGGCCAGAGCAAAAGCCTTCACCCACACGTAAGCCTTGCAGATAAGCTTTCACATCCCTGGTTGAAAATGAGCTGAAATCATAGCTGTACGTTGTTTTATTAATACATCATTTGGTTAAAATGCCATTCTGCTTTGTACACCTTTTTAATGTGTTGTGACATTCTCTTGCCTCTAGGGGTCACTAAACACCTATAGATTCTGTGACAACGTGTGGACCTTCGTTCTGAATGATGTGGAGTTCAGGGAGGTGACAGATCTGGTCAAGGTGGACAAAGTCAAGATAGTTGCCTGCGATGGGAAAAGTAGGCTCACTTTTTTTTTATTTCTCAGGCCATTTTCTCTTCATCTTCAAACAGACTCCGTTAGAACTAGATTGCACACTTCTCTTCCAAGTATAAGACAAAGTGAATGACTATTTCTCACACAGTAGTTTGATTTTGATTTAGACCACCCATTTGCAGATTCTCATTGAAATGCACAATTTATTACCAGACTTACCTGACCAACTTCTTTTCTCTTATCAGACACTGGTAATGCTGCAGAGTGAACGAAGTCGATGGCATCAGCTGAGACGTTACTGATGAAGAGGAGGGTGGAGAGAGACCACCCCATATCACAGACAGGACTGTATATATATATAATTTATTACAGTAATGGCTGTAAAGAAGATACACTTAAACCCTTATGTGTGTGTATATACCACCATCTGAATCAATGGGAGTGAATGGACCAGTCAAAGCCTTGGATATTGCTTGCATGACTTTTTTTTAAATACATTTGTTTCTTAGAACTGCCTATTCAGTTTAGTTACTGTTGTTGAGCTTGTTAACCTTTAATAAACTTTTATTTAAAATATGGAGACTGATTATTTCTGGGGGAGAAACTACATTTGAAACAAATGTCACGTCACTGTGTTTTTTTTGACAGTATATCTTCCTTACTCATCCACAACGGAGTGATCTTGGATCCTCTGCTCCTAAAACACACGTGATCGTCCTCCTGACAACGACTTGCTCTGTAAAGGCTCTGCTTCAACTGCAATGGCTGGTATTGGACTTGTATCACTATCCACTGTCTGTGTTCTTTGGATAGAAGCTTATCCAATTGTATTGGTCACGTACACATTTAGCAGATGTTATTGTGGGTGTAGCGAAATGCTTGTGTTCCTAGCTCCCAAACAGTGCAGTAATATCTAACAATACACACTAATCTAAAAGGAAAAGAATGGAATTAAGAAAAGTATAAATATTATGATGAGCAATGTTGGAGTCCGTAGTATAAATATGTATGTGTGATGATGTATAGACAGTGTGGATATAGTATATCTGTAGGATAGAAGAGTATATAGCAATAGATGCATAGGAAGGCCTTGACTAGAACACAGTATATACATATGAAAGAAGTGCTACGGGGGCGATAGTCCTTTAGTTCAGTTATATAGAATGGGTTGTACAAAGGTATTTGTGTCAATACTGCTGTGGTGGTTAGTCCCACACTATATATGCTTTAGCCACCACTTCTATCATTGTCATGCCATGTCTTCCTATGCATTATACAGCCAGGCTAGTAGCTGGTTGTTTGTTTGTTTCTCTCAGCCAGGCCAAGGTACCAACTCACCCCCCCACACCTCAGATTCCTTCTGGCAGACCAGCTGTGACCCAAATCACTAGGAGAGGAAGAGAAGGATCGGGAGAAAGATGACTGCCCAGATGAGAAGACTGATAAGGAGTCAGTTTAGAGTAGTGTTTCCCACTCCAATGTACTGTTGTGTGGTAATGACATTATACAGCTGAAATATCACATGACAGGAAGAGAGGGTTGACTGAATGAGTAGGAGTGAATGGCATTATAAAGCCCAATATCACATGACAGGAAGAGAGGCTTGACTGAATGAGTAGGAGCGAATGGCATTATAAAGCCCAATATCACATGACAGGAAGAGAGGCTTGACTGAATGAGTAGGAGTGAATGGCATTATAAAGCTCAATATCACATGACAGGAAGAGAGGCTTGACTGAATGAGTAGGAGTGAATGGCATTATAAAGCTCAATATCACATGACAGGAAGAGAGGCTTGACTGAATGAGTAGGAGTGAATGGCATTATAAAGCTCAATATCACATGACAGGAAGAGAGGCTTGACTGAATGAGTAGGAGCGAATGGCATTATAAAGCCCAATATCACATGACAGGAAGAGAGGCTTGACTGAATGAGTAGGAGCGAATGGCATTATAAAGCTCAATATCACATGACAGGAAGAGAGGCTTGACTGAATGAGTAGGAGCGAATGGCATTATAAAGCTCAATATCACATGACAGGAAGAGAGGCTTGACTGAATGAGTAGGAGCGAATGACATTATAAAGCCCAATATCACATGACAGGAAGAGAGGGTTGACTGAATGAGTAGGAGCGAATGGCATTATAAAGCCCAATATCACATGACAGGAAGAGAGGCTTGACTGAATGAGTAGGAGCGAATGGCATTATAAAGCCCAATATCACATGACAGGAAGAGAGGCTTGACTGAATGAGTAGGAGCGAATGGCATTATAAAGCTGAAATATCACATGACAGGAAGAGAGGCTTGACTGAACGAGTAGGAGCAAAAAGAGACTGCTCATATGAAGTTTCAGATGGCCGAGTTAGTAGTCTATTGACTATATGAATATTATTATTGCTATTTTCATGTCATCCAGCAAATGTAATTGGATCTGGTGTTATGGTCAGATTTCGTGAAAATAGAGCTCTTTGGCCAGGGTTTGGTGTTGAAAGAAAGATGTGATAAGCAGAAAAGAATCCCATACCTACTGTAAAAAATATGGTGGTGGATATTTTATGTTTCGCTTCCACTGGTGCTGGGGCCCTTGTTAGGGTCAACGTCATCATGAACTTTACCCAGTACCGGGACATTTTAACCAAAAACCTGTTTTCCTTCTACCAGCAAGTAGATCTTCCAGCAAGATAATGGCACACATGAAATTTCACAAAGAAATTGACGACTAAATCAACATTTTGCAATGGTCATCTCAGCCTCATGGAGCCCCATTGAAGAAGACAGTCCATAATTGTCCCCATTGAAGAAGACAGTCCATAATTGTCCCCATTGAAGAAGACAGTCCATAATTGTCCCCATTGAAGAAGACAGTCCATAATTGTCCCTACTGAAGAAGACAGTCCATAAGAGCAGACAAAGGATATCAAGGATCTGGACAGATTCTGTATGGAGGAATGGTCTAAGATTCCTCCCAAAGTTTTCTCCAATCTCATTAACGATTTTTAGAAAAAGACTCAGTTATCATCGCAAGGTATTGAAAACGGGTGCCAATAATTTGGACCTCTTTTTTTTCAGAGAGAAAAAAGTATTACTTGTTAAACAAAAATATCTTTCTCTGTGTTAGTATAAAATAATATCATTTCCCAATTTTTAGAGCATACAATAAAGCAGTTTATTTTTTTTATATATATACAGCCTTTTTTGCTCATCTTTATCAACGGTGCCAATAATTTTGGACCTGACTAGGCTATATACACTGAGTTTACAAAACATTAGGAACACCTCCCTAATATTGAGTTGCACCCCCCTTTTGCCCTCAGAACAGCCTCAATTCGTCGGGGCAGGGACTCTACAAGGTGTCGAAAGTGTTCCACAGGGTTAAATAAAGTTAAATAAAGGTCAAATAAATGTGTCCTTTCTGTCCATAATGAGACATCAGACACACATCAACTTGTGATTGGCTGGTAAGATGTATATGTGTCTGGTCCCTATTTCTGGTTTTAATGAAAATTATATGGGCTAATAATTAAAACGAATGACTACACAGACAGGACTAGAATTATTTATTTTCTTATTTTTTTATGTGAGACTACAGTAGCCCATGGTTATCGCTGTACTGCACACCACCAGCCATTCAAATACAGAACAATGCCATTGATGTACAGAGCAACAATGTAGCCACTCGAAAACATGACGGCATTGTCTATCCAAGGTCGTTCAGCCAGCCGGGACCCGACAAGCGCCATCCACTGGTGTGCCCCTTGCTGTAATAATGAAGCCTAGTTTAACCATAGTAATACAGTGTAGAAGTACCAGCGCCATTTATGTAACCATCACACTACTCAAGAAGAATCCCGTCTCCTAAATGATGTTGGTTTAAGCCTACAACCAGACAAGCGCCCAAATCGGCCGGCGGGTTCTCAATTCGGTAGCCAGACACACAGAGAGACACTGCGCGACAGAGAGAGAGAGAGAGAGAGAGGGGGGGAGCGAGAGAGAGAGTGGAGAGAGGGAGAGAGAGAAAGAGAGAGGGAGAGAGAAAGAGAGAGAGGCAAGGGAAATAGTCAATGGCATTAAAGGAGGGGTGGACGCTGTTGATCCTTGACGTCATGCTGTGGAACGGAACGGTGGGAGTGACTTTAGTGCTGCAGCAGCAGGCGGAGAGAGAGACAGAATGACGGGAGGAGGATGAGAGGAGCACAGACAGACAGTCTGGCGGGCATGTTTATCACACAGGGAAAATAAAACACCAAACACACAGAGATACAAGGGACCAGTGAGGATTAAACAAATAATGACGGGAGACAGTGACTAAACACACGGTGAGTTGATGCCTTATGTGGATTTAATACTAGTCTGGATATAGTAAATATTTTATGCTGTCATCTTTTTCCTTCCCATCACTGCAGACGTTAGGCAGGTGCACCCGGTTGGTCCTGTAGATTTGCATGTCGAGTCTATGCACGGTTTTGGATAAAAGTGTTATTGTGTTGGGTAGATAGCCTATACCGTAGCCTACGATGAGATTAGTAAATGCAGTTATATATGTGGAGAATGGTACAAAGAGATCGATCTCAACAGTGTGGCCTTTAAGGTAAACACCGTGTGATTTTTTGGGGGCCAGGGTGAACCAAACGTGATATTTTACGGGGCCCCGTCGTTTTTCTGTCATGAAAGTAACAGAGCTTTATCGTTTCATGAGGATGTTAGTACCTAGACTACCCAACGTAGACTACACACTCTGGGTAATGTGATGATTCTATTCGGAGCAGTCTACAGTAACCTTTAGTATGAAGGCAGTCTCATACAACACGCTAGTCTACGTAACATGTCGTTGAGCATAGGAATAGACCATGCGTAAAAAAAAAACCAATGCATCCAGAAAACACACTATAGATGTCGTGTAATCACACTCCTGCTATAGCATGAGACATACCTGATACATACCTCTCACCATTCATTATCTGGAACCTTATGGGATTTTGTTTATTTCTGCGACACAAAACGCACAGATAGGCCTACCTTTAACTGTGCATTGATTTGAAACATTATTCTGCCTTCTTTTGTCGACGACCAGCATCAATAGGATTTTAATTTTTTAATAAAACCATGTGACCGTGTTTCTAGGCCTCAGTAAAAGATAGGTAGGCTGTATACTGTTCATAGTGAGACGTCGTTGTGTGTCTGAGTTCAGTCGTCATTTCAAATGGCTCAGCGTATCATGATAAAGTAACACATACTTGTAAAGGCCTTCATTGTCTGGATGTGGTTGCTTGATCACTGCTATGGAATAGCAGTCCTGTTATTTCCTTTCTGTGAAGTGATTGGCTAGCCACGTTGTTCTGTGACAAGCCTATTGGATATAATAACGTATGACATGTCATCTACATACTCATGTTTTCCATTTCATCTGTTACAATGGCTCTCTCATTGTCTGTCTGTGTTATCATGTACACCTAGCTACATTGTGGATTCTGCTTGAAGGAGGTACAGCATAGCTGTTCAAGTGTTGTGTTGTTGTCTAGGATTTCCTGAGCATGGGGTTTTGTGAATCTGACTAGAGTTGTGTTTACTATGTATGTTTACACCACGTGTTGATGCTTCACCGCCTGAGACCATCCACCTGACCATACCACTACCTGAATCCACCCACCTGACCATACCACTACCTGTATCCACCCACCTGACCATACCACTACCTGTATCCACCCACCTGACCATACCACTACCTGTATCCACCCACCTGACCATACCACTACCTGTATCCATCCATCCATCCACCTGACCATACCACTACCTGTATCCATCCACCCACCTGACCATACCACTACCTGTATCCACCCACCTGACCATACCAGTACCTGTATCCACCCACCTGACCATACCACTACCTGGATCCACCTACCTGACCATACCAGTACCTGTATCCACCCACCCACCTGACCATACCAGTACCTGTATCCATCCACCTGACCATACCACTACCTGCATCCACCTACCTGACCATACCAGTACCTGTATCCACCCACCTGACCATACCACTACCTGTATCCATCCACCTGACCATACCACTACCTGTATCCATCCACCTGACCATACCACTACCTGTATCCACCCACCTGACCATACCTGGATCCACCTGCCTGACCATACCACTACCTATATCCACCTACCTGACCATACCACTACCTGTATCCACCTACCTGACCATACCACTACCTGTATCCACCAACCTGACCATACCTGGATCCACCTACCTGACCATACCACTACCTGTATCCACCTACCTGACCATACCACTACCTGTATCCACTCACCTGACCATACATGGATCCACCTACCTGACCATACCACTACCTGTATCCACCCACCTGACCATACCTGGATCCAACTACCTGACCATACCACTACCTGTATCCACCCACCTGACCATACCACTACCTGTATCCACCCACCTGACCATACCTGGATCCACCAACCTGACCATACCACTACCTGTATCCACCTACCTGACCATACCACTACCTGTATCCACCCACCTGTACCACCCACCTGTACCACTACCTGTATCCATCCACCTGACCATACCACTACCTGGATCCACCTACCTGACCATACCACTACCTGTATCCACCCACCTGACCATACCACTACCTGTATCCATCCACCTGACCATACCTGGATCCACCTACCTGACCATACCACTACCTGTATCCACCCACCTGACCATACCTGGATCCACCTACCTGACTATACCACTACCTGTATCAACCTACCTGACCATATCACAACCTGTATCCACCCACCTGACCATACCTGGATCCACCTACCTGACCATACCACTACCTGTATCCACCCACCTGACCATACCACTACCTGTATCCACCCACCTGACCATACCTGGATCCACCTACCTGACCATACCACTACCTGTATCCACCTACCTGACCATACCACTACCTGTATCCACCCACCTGACCATACCTGGATCCACCTACCTGACCATACCTGTATCCACCCACCTGACCATACCACTACCTGGATCCACCCACCTGACCATACCACGACCTGGATCCACCCAGCTGACCATACCACTACCTGGATCCACCCACCTGACCATACCACTACCTGGATCCACCTACCTGACCATACCACTACCTGTATCCACCTACCTGACCATACCAGTACCTGTATCCACCCACCTGACCATACCACTACCTGTATCCATCCATCCACCTGACCATACCACTACCTGTATCCATCCATCCACCTGACCATACCACTACCTGTATCCATCATCCACCTGACCATACCACTACCTGTATCCATCCATCCACCTGACCATACCACTACCTGTATCCATCCACCTGACCATACCACTACCTGTATCCATCCACCTGACCATACCACTACCTGTATCCATCCACCTGACCATACCACTACCTGGATCCACCTACCTGACCATACCAGTACCTGTATCCATCCACCTGACCATACCACTACCTGGATCCACCCACCTGACCATACCACTACCTGTATCCATCCACCTGACCATACCACTACCTGGATCCACCCACCTGACCATACCACTACCTGTATCCATCCACCTGACCATACCACTACCTGTATCCATCCACCTGACCATACCACTACATGTATCCATCCACCTGACCATACCAGTACCTGTATCCACCCACCTGACCATACCTGGATCCACCTACCTGACCATACCACTACCTGTATCCACCCACCTGACCATACCTGGATCCACCTACCTGACTATACCACTACCTGTATCAACCTACCTGACCATATCACTACCTGTATCCACCCACCTGACCATACCTGGATCCACCTACCTGACCATACCACTACCTGTATCCACCCACCTGACCATACCACTACCTGTATCCACCCACCTGACCATACCTGGATCCACCTACCTGACCATACCACTACCTGTATCCACCTACCTGACCATACCACTACCTGTATCCACCCACCTGACCATACCTGGATCCACCTACCTGACCATACCACTACCTGTATCCACCCACCTGACCATACCACTACCTGGATCCACCCACCTGACCATACCACGACCTGGATCCACCCAGCTGACCATACCACTACCTGGATCCACCCACCTGACCATACCACTACCTGGATCCACCTACCTGACCATACCACTACCTGTATCCACCTACCTGACCATACCAGTACCTGTATCCACCCACCTGACCATACCACTACCTGTATCCATCCACCTGACCATACCACTACCTGTATCCATCCACCTGACCATACCACTACCTGTATCCACCCACCTGACCATACCACTACCTGTATCCACCCACCTGACCATACCTGGATCCACCTACCTGACCATACCACTACCTGTATCCACCTACCTGACCATACCACTACCTGTATCCACTCACCTGACCATACATGGATCCACCTACCTGACCATACCACTACCTGTATCCACCCACCTGACCATACCTGGATCCACCTACCTGACCATACCACTACCTGTATCCACCCACCTGACCATACCACTACCTGGATCCACCCAACTGACCATACCTGGATCCACCTACCTGACCATACAACTTCCTGTATCCACCCACCTGACCATACCACTACCTGTATCCACCCACCTGACCATACCTGGATCCACCCACCTGACCATACCACTACCTGTATCCACCTACCTGACCATACCACTACCTGTATCCACCCACCTGTACCACCCACCTGTACCACTACCTGTATCCATCCACCTGACCATACCACTACCTGGATCCACCTACCTGACCATACCACTACCTGTATCCACCCACCTGACCATACCACTACCTGTATCCATCCACCTGACCATACCACTACCTGTATCCACCCACCTGACCATACCTGGATCCACCTACCTGACCATACCACTACCTGTATCCACCTACCTGACCATACCACTACCTGTATCCACCCACCTGACCACACCTGGATCCACCTACCTGACCATACCACTACCTGTATCCACCCACCTGACCATACCACTACCTGGATCCACCCACCTGACCATACCACGACCTGGATCCACCCAGCTGACCATACCACTACCTGGATCCACCCACCTGACCATACCACTACCTGGATCCACCTACCTGAACATACCACTACCTGTATCCACCTAACTGACCATACCAGTACCTGTATCCACCTAACTGACCATACCAGTACCTGTATCCACCCACCTGACCATACCACTACCTGTATCCATCCATCCACCTGACCATACCACTACCTGTATCCATCCACCTGACCATACCACTACCTGTATCCATCATCCACCTGACCATACCACTACCTGTATCCATCCATCCACCTGACCATACCACTACCTGTATCCATCCACCTGACCATACCACTACCTGTATCCATCCACCTGACCATACCACTACCTGTATCCATCCACCTGACCATACCACTACCTGGATCCACCTACCTGACCATACCAGTACCTGTATCCATCCACCTGACCATACCACTACCTGGATCCACCCACCTGACCATACCACTACCTGTATCCATCCACCTGACCATACCACTACCTGGATCCACCCACCTGACCATACCACTACCTGTATCCATCCACCTGACCATACCACTACCTGTATCCATCCACCTGACCATACCACTACCTGTATCCATCCACCTGACCATACCAGTACCTGTATCCACCCACCTGACCATACCTGGATCCACCTACCTGACCATACCACTACCTGTATCCACCCACCTGACCATACCTGGATCCACCTACCTGACTATACCACTACCTGTATCAACCTACCTGACCATATCACTACCTGTATCCACCCACCTGACCATACCTGGATCCACCTACCTGACCATACCACTACCTGTATCCACCCACCTGACCATACCACTACCTGTATCCACCCACCTGACCATACCTGGATCCACCTACCTGACCATACCACTACCTGTATCCACCTACCTGACCATACCACTACCTGTATCCACCCACCTGACCATACCTGGATCCACCTACCTGACCATACCACTACCTGTATCCACCCACCTGACCATACCACTACCTGGATCCACCCACCTGACCATACCACGACCTGGATCCACCCAGCTGACCATACCACTACCTGGATCCACCCACCTGACCATACCACTACCTGGATCCACCTACCTGACCATACCACTACCTGTATCCACCTACCTGACCATACCAGTACCTGTATCCACCCACCTGACCATACCACTACCTGTATCCATCCACCTGACCATACCACTACCTGTATCCATCCACCTGACCATACCACTACCTGTATCCACCCACCTGACCATACCACTACCTGTATCCACCCACCTGACCATACCTGGATCCACCTACCTGACCATACCACTACCTGTATCCACCTACCTGACCATACCACTACCTGTATCCACTCACCTGACCATACATGGATCCACCTACCTGACCATACCACTACCTGTATCCACCCACCTGACCATACCTGGATCCACCTACCTGACCATACCACTACCTGTATCCACCCACCTGACCATACCACTACCTGGATCCACCCAACTGACCATACCTGGATCCACCTACCTGACCATACAACTTCCTGTATCCACCCACCTGACCATACCACTACCTGTATCCACCCACCTGACCATACCTGGATCCACCCACCTGACCATACCACTACCTGTATCCACCTACCTGACCATACCACTACCTGTATCCACCCACCTGTACCACCCACCTGTACCACTACCTGTATCCATCCACCTGACCATACCACTACCTGGATCCACCTACCTGACCATACCACTACCTGTATCCACCCACCTGACCATACCACTACCTGTATCCATCCACCTGACCATACCACTACCTGTATCCACCCACCTGACCATACCTGGATCCACCTACCTGACCATACCACTACCTGTATCCACCTACCTGACCATACCACTACCTGTATCCACCCACCTGACCACACCTGGATCCACCTACCTGACCATACCACTACCTGTATCCACCCACCTGACCATACCACTACCTGGATCCACCCACCTGACCATACCACGACCTGGATCCACCCAGCTGACCATACCACTACCTGGATCCACCCACCTGACCATACCACTACCTGGATCCACCTACCTGAACATACCACTACCTGTATCCACCTAACTGACCATACCAGTACCTGTATCCACCTAACTGACCATACCAGTACCTGTATCCACCCACCTGACCATACCACTACCTGTATCCATCCATCCACCTGACCATACCACTACCTGTATCCATCCACCTGACCATACCACTACCTGTATCCATCATCCACCTGACCATACCACTACCTGTATCCATCCATCCACCTGACCATACCACTACCTGTATCCATCCACCTGACCATACCACTACCTGTATCCATCCACCTGACCATACCACTACCTGTATCCATCCACCTGACCATACCACTACCTGGATCCACCTACCTGACCATACCAGTACCTGTATCCATCCACCTGACCATACCACTACCTGGATCCACCCACCTGACCATACCACTACCTGTATCCATCCACCTGACCATACCACTACCTGGATCCACCCACCTGACCATACCACTACCTGTATCCATCCACCTGACCATACCACTACCTGTATCCATCCACCTGACCATACCACTACCTGTATCCATCCACCTGACCATACCAGTACCTGTATCCACCCACCTGACCATACCTGGATCCACCTACCTGACCATACCACTACCTGTATCCACCCACCTGACCATACCTGGATCCACCTACCTGACTATACCACTACCTGTATCAACCTACCTGACCATATCACTACCTGTATCCACCCACCTGACCATACCTGGATCCACCTACCTGACCATACCACTACCTGTATCCACCCACCTGACCATACCACTACCTGTATCCACCCACCTGACCATACCTGGATCCACCTACCTGACCATACCACTACCTGTATCCACCTACCTGACCATACCACTACCTGTATCCACCCACCTGACCATACCTGGATCCACCTACCTGACCATACCACTACCTGTATCCACCCACCTGACCATACCACTACCTGGATCCACCCACCTGACCATACCACGACCTGGATCCACCCAGCTGACCATACCACTACCTGGATCCACCCACCTGACCATACCACTACCTGGATCCACCTACCTGACCATACCACTACCTGTATCCACCTACCTGACCATACCAGTACCTGTATCCACCCACCTGACCATACCACTACCTGTATCCATCCACCTGACCATACCACTACCTGTATCCATCCACCTGACCATACCACTACCTGTATCCACCCACCTGACCATACCACTACCTGTATCCACCCACCTGACCATACCTGGATCCACCTACCTGACCATACCACTACCTGTATCCACCTACCTGACCATACCACTACCTGTATCCACCCACCTGACCATACATGGATCCACCTACCTGACCATACCACTACCTGTATCCACCCACCTGACCATACCTGGATCCACCTACCTGACCATACCACTACCTGTATCCACCCACCTGACCATACCACTACCTGGATCCACCCAACTGACCATACCTGGATCCACCTACCTGACCATACAACTTCCTGTATCCACCCACCTGACCATACCACTACCTGTATCCACCCACCTGACCATACCTGGATCCACCCACCTGACCATACCACTACCTGTATCCACCTACCTGACCATACCACTACCTGTATCCACCCACCTGTACCACCCACCTGTACCACTACCTGTATCCATCCACCTGACCATACCACTACCTGGATCCACCTATCTGACCATACCACTACCTGTATCCACCCACCTGACCATACCACTACTTGTATCCATCCACCTGACCATACCACTACCTGTATCCACCCACCTGACCATACCTGGATCCACCTACCTGACCATACCACTACCTGTATCCACCTACCTGACCATACCACTACCTGTATCCACCCACCTGACCACACCTGGATCCACCTACCTGACCATACCACTACCTGTATCCACCCACCTGACCATACCACTACCTGGATCCACCCACCTGACCATACCACGACCTGGATCCACCCAGCTGACCATACCACTACCTGGATCCACCCACCTGACCATACCACTACCTGGATCCACCTACCTGAACATACCACTACCTGTATCCACCTAACTGACCATACCAGTACCTGTATCCACCCACCTGACCATACCACTACCTGTATCCATCCACCTGACCATACCACTACCTGTATCCATCCACCTGACCATACCACTACCTGTATCCATCCATCCATCCACCTGACCATACCACTACCTGTATCCATCCACCTGACCATACCACTACCTGTATCCATCCACCTGACCATACCACTACCTGTATCCACCCACCTGACCATACCACTACCTGGATCCATCCACCTGACCATACCACTACCTGTATCCATCCACCTGACCATACCACTACCTGTATCCACCCACCTGACCATACCAGTACCTGGATCCACCCACCTGACCATACCAGTACCTGGATCCACCCACCTGACCATACCACTACCTGTATCCATCCACCTGACCATACCACTACCTGTATCCATCCACCTGACCATACCACTACCTGTATCCATCCACCTGACCATACCACTACCTGTATCCATCCACCTGACCATACCACTACCTGGATCCACCTACCTGACCATACCAGTACCTGTATCCATCCACCTGACCATACCACTACCTGGATCCACCCACCTGACCATACCACTACCTGTATCCATCCACCTGACCATACCACTACCTGGATCCACCCACCTGACCATACCACTACCTGTATCCATCCACCTGACCATACCACTACCTGTATCCATCCACCTGACCATACCACTACATGTATCCATCCACCAGAACATACCAGTACCTGTATCCACCCACCTGACCATACCACTACCTGTATCCACCCACCTGACCATACCACTACCTGTATCCATCCATCCACCTGACCATACCACTATCTGTATCCATCCACCTGACCATACCAGTACCTGTATCCACCCACCTGACCATACCACTACCTGTATCCACCCACCTGACCATACCACTACCTGTATCCATCCACCCACCTGACCATACCACTACCTGTATCCACCTACCTGACCATACCACTACCTGTATCCATCCACCGGACCATACCACTACCTGTATCTATCCACCTGACCATACCAGTACCTGTATCCACCCACCTGACCATACCACTACCTGTATCCACCCACCTGACCATACCACTACCTGTATCCATCCACCTGACCATACCAGTACCTGTATCCACCCACCTGACCATACCAGTACCTGTATCCATCCATCCACCTGACCATACCACTACCTGGATCCACCTACCTGGCCAAACCAGTACCTGTATCCATCCATCCACCTGACCATACCACTACCTGGATCCACCTACCTGACTATACCAGTACCTGGATCCACCCACCTGACCATACCAGTACCTGGATCCACCCACCTGACCATACCAGTACCTGTATCCACCCACCTGACCATACCAGTACCTGGATCCACCCACCTGACCATACCAGTACCTGGATCCACCAACCTGACCATACCAGTACCTGGATCCACCTACCTGACCATACCAGTACCTGGATCCATATACCTGACCATACCACTACCTGGATCCACCTACCTGACCATACCAGTACCTCGATCCACCTACCTGACCGTACCAGTACCTGGATCCACCTACCTGACCATACCAGTACCTGTATCCACCCACCTGACCATACCACTTCTTGTATCCACCCACCTGACCATACCACTACCTGTATCCACCCACCTGACCATACCACTACCTGTATCCATCCACCTGACCATACCACTACCTGTATCCACCCACCTGACCATACCACTACCTGTATCCATCCACCTGACCATACCAGTACCTTTATCCACCCACCTGACCATACCACTACCTGGATCCACCTACCTGACCATACCAGTACCTGTATCCATCCATCCACCTGACCATACCACTACCTGGATCCACCTACCTGACCATACCAGTACCTGGATCCACCCACCTGACCATACCAGTACCTGGATCCACCCACCTGACCATACCAGTACCTGTATCCACCCACCTGACCATACCAGTACCTGGATCCACCCACCTGACCATACCAGTACCTGGATCCACCTACCTGACCATACCAGTAACTGGATCCACCCACCTGACCATACCAGTACCTGGATCCACCTACCTGACCATACCAGTACCTGGATCCACCTACCTGACCATACCAGCACCTGGATCCACCTACCTGACCATACCAGTACCTGTATCCACCCACCTGACCATACCACTACCTGGATCCACCAACCTGACCATACCAGTACCTGGATCCACCTACCTGACCATACCAGTACCTGTATCCACCCACCTGACCATACCACTACCTGGATCCACCTACCTGACCATACCAGTACCTGTATCCATCCACCTGACCATACCAGTACCTGTATCCATCCACCTGACCATACCAGTACCTGGATCCATCCACCTGACCATACCAGTACCTGGATCCACCCACCTGACCATACCACTACCTGTATCCATCCACCTGACCATACCAGTACCTGGATCCATCCATTCACCTGACCATACCAGTACCTGGATCCATCCATTCACCTGACCATACCAGGACCTGTATCCATCCACCTGACCATACCAGTACCTGGATCCACCCACCTGACCATACCAGTACCTGGATCCACCAACCTGACCATACCAGTACCTGGATCCACCTACCTGACCATACCAGTACCTGGATCCACCTACCTGACCATACCACTACCTGGATCCACCTACCTGACCATACCAGTACCTCGATCCACCTACCTGACCATACCAGTACCTGGATCCACCTACCTGACCATACCAGTACCTGTATCCACCCACCTGACCATACCACTACTTGTATCCACCCACCTGACCATACCACTACCTGTATCCACCCACCTGACCATACCACTACCTGTATCCATCCACCTGACCATACCACTACCTGTATCCACCCACCTGACCATACCACTACCTGTATCCATCCACCTGACCATACCAGTACCTGTATCCACCCACCTGACCATACCAGTACCTGTATCCATCCACCTGACCATACCACTACCTGGATCCACCTACCTGACCATACCAGTACCTGTATCCATCCATCCACCTGACCATACCACTACCTGGATCCACCTACCTGACCATACCAGTACCTGGATCCACCCACCTGACCATACCAGTACCTGGATCCACCCACCTGACCATACCAGTACCTGTATCCACCCACCTGACCATACCAGTACCTGGATCCACCCACCTGACCATACCAGTACCTGGATCCACCTACCTGACCATACCAGTACCTGGATCCACCCACCTGACCATACCAGTACCTGGATCCACCTACCTGACCATACCAGTACCTGGATCCACCTACCTGACCATACCAGTACCTGGATCCACCTACCTGACCATACCAGTACCTGTATCCACCCACCTGACCATACCACTACCTGGATCCACCTACCTGACCATACCACTACCTGGATCCACCTACCTGACCATACCAGTACCTGTATCCACCCACCTGACCATACCACTACCTGGATCCACCTACCTGACCAAACCAGTACCTGTATCCATCCACCTGACCATACCAGTACCTGGATCCATCCACCTGACCATACCAGTACCTGGATCCATCCACCTGACCATACCAGTACCTGGATCCACCCACCTGACCATACCACTACCTGTATCCATCCACCTGACCATACCAGTACCTGGATCCATCCATTCACCTGACCATACCAGTACCTGGATCCATCCATTCACCTGACCATACCAGGACCTGTATCCATCCACCTGACCATACCAGTACCTGTATCCATCCACCTGACCATACCAGTACCTGTATCCATCCACCTGACCATACCAGTACCTGTATCCATCCACCTGACCATACCAGTACCTGGATCTACCCACCTGACCATACCACTACCTTTATGCATCCACCTGACCATACCACTACTTGTATCCACCTACCTGACCATACCACTACCTGGATCCACCCACCTGACCATACCAGTACCTGGATCCACCCACCTGACCATACCAGTACCTGTATCCACCCACCTGACCATACCAGTACCTGGATCCACCCACCTGACCATACCAGTACCTGGATCCACCTACCTGACCATACCAGTACCTGGATCCACCCACCTGACCATACCAGTACCTGTATCCATCCACCTGACCATACCAGTACCTGGATCCACCCACCTGACCATACCACTACCTGGATCTATCCACCTGACCATACCAGTACCTGGATCCACCCACCTGACCATACCAGTACCTGTATCCACCCACCTAACCATACCACTACCTGGATCTATCCACCCACCTGACCATACCAGTACCTGTATCCATCCACCTGACCATACCACTACCTGTATCCATCCACCTGACCATACCAGTACCTGTATCCATCCACCTGACCATACCAGTACCTGTATCCATCCACCTGACCATACCAGTACCTGGATCTACCCACCTGACCACACCAGTACCTGTATCCATCCACCTGACCATACCAGTACCTGGATCCACCCACCTGACCATACCACTACCTGGATCTATCCACCCACCTGACCATACCAGTACTTGTATCCATCCACCTGACCATACCACTACCTGTATCCATCCACCTGACCATACCACTACCTGTATCCATCCACCTGACCATACCAGTACCTGTATCCATCCACCTGACCATACCAGTACCTGGATCTACCCACCTGACCATACCAGTACCTGTATCCATCCACCTGACCATACCAGTACCTGGATCCACCCACCTGACCATACCACTACCTGGATCTATCCACCCACCTGACCATACCAGTACTTGTATCCATCCACCTGACCATACCAGTACCTGTATCAATCCACCTGACCATACCAGTACCTGTATCCATCCACCTGACCATACCAGTACCTGGATCTACCCACCTGACCATACCAGTACCTGTATCCATCCACCTGACCATACCAGTACCTGTATCCACCCACCTGACCATACCACTACCTGGATCCACCTACCTGACCATACCACTACCTGTATCCATCCACCTGACCATACCAGTACCTGGATCCATCCACCTGACCATACCAGTGCCTGTATCTATCCACCCACCTGACCATACCAGTACCTGTATCTATCCACCCACCTGACCATACCAGTACCTGTATCCACCCACCTGACCATACCAGTACCTGTATCCACCCACCTGACCATACCAGTACCTGGATCCACCCACCTGACCATACCAGTACCTGTATCCATCCACCTGACCATACCAGTACCTGTATCCATCCACCTGACCATACCAGTACCTGTATCCATCCACCTGACCATACCAGTACCTGGATCCACCCACCTGACCACACCAGTACCTGGATCCACCCACCTGACCATACCAGTACCTGTATCCATCCACCTGACCATACCAGTACCTGTATCCATCCACCTGACCATACCAGTACCTGGATCCATCCACCTGACCATACCAGTACCTGTATCCATCCACCTGACCATACCAGTACCTGTATCCATCCATCCACCTGACCATACCAGTACCTGTATCCACCTACCTGACCATACCAGTACCTGTATCCATCCATCCACCTGACCATACCAGTACCTGTATCCATCCATCTGACCATACCAGTACCTGGATCCACCCACCTGACCATACCAGTACCTGGATCCATCCACCTGACCATACCAGTACCTGGATCCATCCACCTGACCATACCAGTACCTGGATCCATCCACCTGACCATACCAGTACCTGGATCCATCCATCCACCTGACCATACCAGTACCTGTATCCATCCATCCACCTCACCATACCATGACCTGTATCCATCCACCCACCTCACCATACCAGTACCTGTATCCATCCACCTGACCATATCAGTACCTGGATCCATCCACCTGACCATATCAGTACCTGGATAAATATAATGACTGCTGTGTCTCTGTCTACAACATGGACTCAGACTAGTTAAATATAATGACTGCTGTGTGTCTCTGTCTACAACATGGACTCAGACTAGTTAAATATAATGACTGCTGTGTGTCTGTCTACAACATGGACTCAGACTAGTTAAATATAATGACTGCTGTGTGTCTGTCTACAACATGGACTCAGACTTGTTAAGATTTAGACCTCTTGCCTAAGCCGAACCTCGGCCACAGTCATTCTGCATTCCCCTGTATTCTGTGTTCCGTGTGTGTGTGTGTGTGTGTGCATGGCAGGGTTTCATCCTATTCTAGATTTAGGTCAGGTCCCAGCAGCATGCATTAGAGTGATGTAAGATCATGTAGTGGGCGGAGGGGGGAGGGGCAGAGGAGGGGAGGGGCGGAGGGGAGGAGGGGGGGTCTCTCACAAAGAGGGAGGATAAACCTGAAGAAGAAACGTTTGTACGGTAGCACTTCCTGAATACCCTTTTCATAATGCATTATAAGCACATTTATAACACCTTATTAGCTATATATAATGCATTAAAACGTTGTGGTGGTGTTTAGGGAGTGTAGCCTATAGCAGGTTATAACCAGTGTATGTTAGGTGTATAACAGGTGTCTAGAGGGTGTAGACTATAGCAGGTTATAACCTGTATAGGTCAGGTGTATAACAGGTGTCTAGAGTGTAGCCTATAGCAGGTTATAACCAGTATATGTCAGGTGTATTCCAGGTGTCTAGAGGATGTAGCATATAGCAGGTTATAACCAGTATATGTCAGGTGTATAACAGCTGTCTAGAGGGTGTAGCCTATAGCAGGTTATAACCAGTATATGTCAGGTGTATGACAGGTGTCTAGAGAGTGTAGCCTATAGCAGGTTATAACCAGTATATGTCAGGTGTATAACAGGTGTCTAGAGGGTGTAGACTATAGCACGTTATAACCAGTATATGTCAGGTGTATAACAGGTCTAGAGAGTGTAGCCTATAGCAGGTTATAACCAGTATATGTCAGGTGTATAACATGTGTCTAGAGGTTGTAGCATATAGCACGTTATAACCAGTATATGTCAGGTGTATGGCAGGTGTCTAGAGAGTGGAGCCTATAGCACATTATAACCACTATATGTCAGGTGTATAACATGTGTCTAGAGGTTGTAGCATATAGCACATTATAACCAGTATATGTCAGGTGTATGGCAGGTGTCTAGAGAGTGGAGCCTATAGCACGTTATAACCACTATATGTCAGGTGTATAACATGTGTCTAGAGGTTGTAGCATATAGCACGTTATAACCAGTATATGTCAGGTGTATGGCAGGTGTCTAGAGAGTGGAGCCTATAGCAGGATATAACCAGTATATGTCAGGTGTATAACAGGTGTCTAGAGGATGTAGCCTATAGCAGGTTATAACCAGTATATGTCAGGTGTATAACAGGTGTCTAGAGAGTGGAACCTATAGCAGGTTATAACCAGTATATGTCAGGTGTATAACAGGTGTCTAGAGAGTGTAGCCTATAGCAGGTTATAACCAGTATATGTCGGGTGTATTCCAGGTGTCTAGGCACCTGACTATGCTGACTAAGGCCCAGCCTACAGGGCATTAGCCTGGTCCTAGATGGGTTTGTGCTGTATAGGTACAGTAACTGCTATGGCTGTTTTCATGCAAAGTTGGCAAGACAGCACAAATAGATCTGATGCCAGGCTAGCAGGGCATGTTCTTCTCTTAGGTCTGGACTGTACCACTGTGCTGTGGACATGGGGGTTCTTCTCCTTGGTCTGGACTGTACCACTGTGCTGTGGACATGGGGGTTCTTCTCCTTGGTCTGGTCTGTACCACTGTGTTGTGGACATGGGGGTTCTTCTCCTTGGTCTGGTCTGTACCACTGTGCTGTGGACATGGGGGTTCTTCTCCTTGTATGTGGTCTGTACCACTGTGTTGTGGACATGGGGGTTCTTCTCCTTGGTCTGGTCTGTACCACTGTGCTGTGGACATGGGGGTTCTTCTCCTTGGTCTGGACTGTACCACTGTGCTGTGGACATGGGGGTTCTTCTCCTTGGTCTGGTCTGTACCACTGTGCTGTGGACATGGGGGTTCTTCTCCTTGGTATGGACTGTACCACTGTGCTGTGGACATGGGGTTCTTCTCCTTGGTCTGGACTGTACCACTGTGTTGTGGACATGGGGGTTCTTCTCCTTGGTCTGGACTGTACCACTGTGTTGTGGACATGGGGGTTCTTCTCCTTGGTCTGGACTGTACCACTGTGCTCAGTGTGCTGTGGACATGGAGACTCCGGGGACGCTGCTTGGCCTCGGATCAGACATCCCAGTGAATTTTAGCTCTGTTGCTCCTCGCTCCACAAAGAGACCCATCGGAATGACATTGTGGCTTTGTGAATGGGTCCTGTTGGCCTCGGTTCAGCACCATGGAACTCTGGACCACTTCTGAATGATTCAAGAGAAGAGAGTCCATGAAGGCTGTAACCGTGAGAGCAGGACATGTTGCTGTCTTTAAGCCTGGTCCCAGATCTGTCTGCGTTCACAAATGGCACCCCGTTCCACCATTCTAAATCTAAGTTCTGATCTTCATCCTTTGTGTTGGAACCGTTCTAAGGTTGTGGGTTGCTATAGTGATCAGAACGCTGACGTTTCAACGCTGGACTGGACCACTTCTGAACGATTCAAGAGAAGAAGAGGGTCCATGAAGGCTTTAACCCATGAGACCAGGACATGTTGCTGTCTGTTAGCCTGGTCCCAGATCTGTTTGTGTGTTGTTGTCACGTGACCATGTAGGCATTGAGAGGACAGCACCAACAGATCTGGGACCAGGCTACTAGGATGTTATGCTCAGGAAGTGGATGTTGTTTTGTATGTAGTGCCGCCTCCTCTAGAGGAAGTGGATGTTGTTTTGTATGTAGCGCTGCCTCCTCTTCAGGAAGTGGATGTTGTTTTGTATGTAGTGCTGCCTCCTCTTCAGGAAGTGGATGTTGTTTTGTATGTAGTGCTGCCTCCTCTTGAGGAAGTGGATGTTGTTTTGTATGTAGTGCTGCCTCCTCTTGAGGAAGTGGATGTTGTTTTGTATGTAGTGCTGCCTCCTCTTCAGGAAGTGGATGTTGTTTTGTATGTAGTGCTGCCTCCTCTTCAGGAAGTGGATGTTGTTTTGTATGTAGCGCTGCCTCCTCTTGAGGAAGTGGATGTTGTTTTGTACGTAGTGCTGCCTCTTCAGGAAGTGGATGTTGTTTTGTATGTAGCGCTGCCACCTCTTCAGGAAGTGGATGTTGTAACTAACCCTCAGCAGGAGTGTTGGTGCAGTACTCTTGAGGGCTAACTGTGGTTCTACTGTCAGGCGCTACAGCGTTTTAAATAGTTAACATTTCATAGCTTCCAATAAGCTGGACATTCATAGCTTACTTACTTGAGATGAATTAAAGTATTTAGTGAAAGAATCAGTCATTTTCTCTCATAATGTTATTTCTGTGAATGACAGCCATGAGGGTGAATGAGAAACGTCTACATAAATCTGTTCCCCCAGATTTAGGACACAGTCTTTATGGTGCAATAAGTCACATTCAAATCTGGCCCTGTCATTGTAATGTAGACAAAGGCTACACAGGCTGGTTATTGTGTCGACCTTATTCAGTGTGTTCCACTAACCAGGATTATTCCAGCTACAGGTACATATTGAATAAGGGGACTAAAACCAACTGAAAACTGCAACAACAACAACAAAAAATTGCATTTGTTTTGTACTGAAAGATAGACATAAGTAATCTAGATGAATGAAATTGATAAAAAATATCAGTCAAATTAACGATGAGTGGAAGAGAAATGCTGAGAAGTGATAAGAAATTCAATTCAATATTATGTTTTCATTTGTTATACAAGCATTTTTCCGATTCGTTTGGCCTAAAAACAAATCTAATATTGTGTGGATCAGATGAAGCAAGCTGTGACGTTCATAGACACAATATTAGTTTAAGTAAAGCTACCGTCAAAAGGTTTTGCTCTATAAATTATAATCCTTAACCCTCCTAAATCGTGACTGATGGACGAAATAAAATGTTTTCTACTCAAATGACCCTGTTGTGCTGTTTGATACTGAGTACGACCCGCAGTCTGGTGATTTCCAACCGACAGGGACTATGTTTGTATAGCTATCTCTCTGTGCTCCCTAGTTTGAGCATAGACATATTTACCTTTCACACCTGTTACATTGTTTTATGTGCTCTCTCTCTCTCTCTCTCTCTCTCTCTCTCTCTCTCTCTCTCTCTCTCTCTCTCTCTCTCTCTCTCTCTCTCTCTCTCTCTCTCTCTCTCTCTCTCTCTCTCTCTCTCTCTCTCTCTCTCTCTCTCTCTCTCTCTCTCTCTCTCTCTCTCTCTCTCTCTCTCTCTCTCTCTCTCTCTCTCTCTCTCTCTCTCTCTCTCTCTCTCTCTCTCTCTCTCTCTCTCTCTCTCTCTCTCTCTCTCTCTCTCTCTCCAATTCAAGGGGCTTCATTGGCATGGGAAACATGTCTTAACATTGCCAAAGCAAGTGAGGGTTGTATTTACAATGGTGTTTGTTCTTCACTGGTTGACCTTTTCTTGTGGCAACAGGTCACAAATCTTGCTGCTGTCACCCGGTAGATATGGGAGTTTATCAAAATTGGGTTTGTTTTCGAATTCTTTGTGGATCTGTGTAATCTGAGGGAAATATGTGTCTCTAATATGGTCATTTGGCAGGAGGTTAGGAAGTGCAGCTCAGTTTCCACCTCATTTTGTGGGCAGTGTTGCACATAGCCTGTCTTCTCTTGAGAGCCAGGTCTGCCTATGGCAGCCTTTCTCAATAGCAAGACTATGCTCACTGAGTCTGTACATAGTCAAAGCTTTCCTTAAATTTGGGTCAGTCACAGTGGTCAGGTATTCTGCCACTGTATACTCTCTGTTTAGGGCCAAATAGCATTCTAGTTTGCTCTGTTTTTTTTGTTAATTCTTTCCAATGTGTCAAGTAATTATCTTTTTGTTTTCTCATGATTTGGTTGGGTCTAATTGTGTTGCTGTCCTGGGGCTCTGTGGGGTCTGTTTGTGTTTGTGAACAGAGCCCCAGGACCAACTTGCTTAGGAGACTCTTCTCCAGGTTCATCTCTCTCTAGGTCATGGCTTTGTTATGGAAGGTTTGGGAATCGCTTCCTTTTAGGTGGTTATAGAATTTAACGTCTCTTTTCTGGATTTTGATAATTAGTGGGTATCGGCCTAATTCTGCTCTGCATGCATTATTTGGTGTTCTACATTGTACACAGAGGATATTTTTGCAGTATTCTGCGTGCAGAATTTGGTGTTTGTCCCATTTTGTGAATTCTTGGTTGGTGAGCGGACCCCAAACCTCACAACCATAAAGGGCAATGGGTTCTATAACTGATTCAAGTATTTTTAGCCAGATCCTAATTGGTATGTTGAATTTTATGTTCCTTTTGATGGCATAGAAGGCCCTTCTTGCCATGTCTCTCAGATCATTCACAGCTTTGTGGAAGTTACCTGTGGCGCTGATGTTTAGGCCAAGGTATGTATAGTTTTTTGTGTGTTCTAGGGCAACGGTGTCTAGATGGAATTTGTATTTGTGGTCCTGGCGACTGGACCTTTTTTGGAACACCATTATTTTGGTCTTACTGAGATTTACTGTCAGGGTTCAGGTCTGACAGAATCTGTGCAGAATATCTAGGTGCTGCTGTAGGCCCTCCTTCGTTGGTGACAGAAGCACCAGATCATCAGCAAACAGTAGACATTTGACTTCAGATTCTAGTAGGGTGAGGCCGGGTGCTGCAGACTGTTCTAGTGCCCTCGCCAATTCATTGATATAAATATGTTAAAGAGGGTGGGGCTTAAGCTGCATCCATGTCTCACTCCACGGCCCTGTGGGAAGAAATGTGTGTTTTCTGCCAATTTTAACCGCACACTTGTTGTTTGTGTACATTCATTTTATTATGTAATATGTTTTTCCCCCAACACCACTTTACATCAATTTGTATAGAAGACCCTCATGTCAAATTGAGTCAAAAGCTTTTCTGAAATCAACAAATCATGAGAAGGCTTTGCCTTTGTTTTAGTTTGTTTGTTTTTCAATTAGGGTGTGCAGGGTGAATACGTGGTCTGTCGTACGGTAATTTGGTTAAAAGCCAATTTGACATGTGCTCAGTACATTGTTTTCACTGAGGAAATGTACAAGTCTGTTAATGATAATGCAGAGGATTTCCCCAAGGTTGCTGTTGATAGTTATTGGGGTCAAATTTGCCTCCACTTTTGTGGATTGAGGTGATCAGTCCTTGGTTCCAAATATTTGGGAAGATGCCAGAGCTGAGGATGATGTTAAAGAGTTTAAGTTTAGACAACTGGAATCTGTGGTCTGTATATTTGATCATTTCATTTAGGATACCATCAACACCACAAGCCTATAGATGTTAACCTGTGATGGACCCAGGTGATAATAGATGTTAACCTGTGATGGACCCAGGTGATGATAGATGTTAACCTGTGATGGTTGAGGTGGTAACAGATGTTAACCTGTGATGGACCCAGGTGATAACAGATATTAACCTGTGATGGACCCAGGTGATAACAGATGTTAACCTGTGATGGTTGAGGTGGTAACAGATGTTAACCTGTGATGGACCCAGGTGATGGACCAAGGTGATAATAGATGTTAACCTGTGATGGACCCAGGAGATAGATGTTAACCTGTGATGGACCCAGGTGATAACAGATGTAAACCTGTGACGGACCCAGGTGATAATAGATGTTAACCTGTGATGGACCCAGGTGATAATAGATGTTAACCTGTGATGGACCCAGGTGATAACAGATGTTAACCTGTGATGGACCCAGGTGATAACAGATGTTAACCTGTGATGGACCCAGGTGATAACAGATGTTTACCTGTGATGGTTGAGGTGGTAACAGATGTTATCCTGTGATGGACCCAGGTGATAACAGATGTTAACCTGTGATGGACCCAGGTGATGGACAAAGGTGATAATAGATGTTAACCTGTGATGGTTGAGGTGGTAACAGATGTTAACCTGTGATGGAACCAGGTGATAATAGATGTTAACCTGTGATGGACCCAGGTGATAATAGATGTTAACCTGTGATGGACCCAGGTGATAATAGATGTTAACCTGTGATGGTTGAGGTGGTAACAGATGTTAACCTGTGATGGAACCAGGTGATAACAGATATTAACCTGTGATGGACCCAGGTGATAACAGATGTTAACCTGTGATGGTTGAGGTGGTAACAGATGTTAACCTGTGATGGACCCAGGTGATGGACCAAGGTGATAACAGATGTTAACCTGTGATGGACCCAGGTGATAACAGATGTTAACCTGTGATGGACCCAGGTGATGGACCAAGGTAATAATAGATGTTAACCTGTGATGGTTGAGGTGGTAACAAATGTTAACCTGTGATGGACCCAGGTGGTAACAAATGTTAACCTGTGATGGACCCAGGTGATAATAGATGTTAACCTGTGATGGACCCAGGTGATAACAGATGTTAACCTGTGATGGACCCAGGTGATAATAGATGTTAACCTGTGATGGACCCAGGTGATAACAGATGTTAACCTGTGATGGACCCAGGTGATAATAGATGTTAACCTGTGATGGACCCAGGTGATAACAGATGTTTACCTGTGATGGTTGAGGTGATAACAGATGTTAACCTGTGATGGACCCAGGTGATAACAGATGTTTACCTGTGATGGTTGAGGTGATGTTAACCTGTGTTCTGACTGAAACCCTCTGTTCTGACTGGAACCCTCTGTTCTGGCTGGAACCCTCTGTTCTGACTGGAACCCTCTGTTCTGACTGGAACCCTCTGTTCTGACTGGAACCCTCTGTTCTGACTGGAACCCTCTGTTCTGACTGAAACCCTCTGTACCTCTGCTCTGACTGGAACCCTCTGTTCTGACAGGAACCCTCTATTCTGACTGAAACCCTCTGTTCTGACTGAAACCATCTGTTCTGACTGGAACCCTCTGTACCTCTGTTCTGACTGAAACCCTCTGTTCTGTCTGAAACCCTCTGTTCTGACTGAAACCCCTGTTCTGACTGAAACCCTCTGTTCTGTCTGAAACGATCTGTTCTGACTGAAACCCTCTGTTCTGACTGAAACCCTCTGTTCTGACTGAAACCCTCTGTTCTGACTGAAACCCTCTGTTCTGACTGAAACCCTCTGTACCTCTGTTCTGACTGAAACCCTCTGTTCTGACTGGAACCCTCTGTACCTCTGTTCTGACTGAAACCCTCTTTTCTGACTGGAACCCTCTGTTCTGACTGGAACCCACTGTTCTGACTGAAACCATCTGTTCTGACTGAAACCCTCTGTACCTCTGTTCTGACTGAAACCCTCTGTTCTGACTGAAATCATCTGTTCTGACTGGAACCCTCTGTACCTCTGTTCTGACTGAAACCCTCTTTTCTGACTGGAACCCTCTGTTCTGACTGAAACCCTCTGTTCTGACTGAAACCCTCTGTTCTGACTGAAACCCTCTGTTCTGACTGAAACCATCTGTTCTAACTGGAACCCTCTGTACCTCTGTTCTGACTGAAACCCTCTGTTCTGACTGAAACCCTCTGTTCTGACTGAAACCATCTGTTCTAACTGGAACCCTCTGTACCTCTGTTCTGACTGAAACCCTCTGTTCTGTCTGAAACCCTTTGTTCTGACTGAAACCCTCTGTTCTGTCTGAAACCTTCTGTTCTGACTGGAACCCTCTGTTCTGTCTGAAACCCTCTGTTCTGTCTGAAACTCTCTGTAACTCTGTTCTGACTGAAACCCTCTGTTCTGACTGAAACCCTCTGTTCTGACTGGAACCCTCTGTTCTGACTGGAACCCTCTGTTCTGACTGGAACCCTCTGTTCTGACTGGAACCCTCTGTTCTGACTGGAACCCTCTGTTCTGACTGGAACCCTCTGTTCTGACTGGAACCCTCTGTTCTGACTGAAACCCTCTGTTCTGACTGGAACCCTCTGTTCTGACTGGAACCCTCTGTTCTGACTGGAACCCTCTGTTCTGTCTGAAACCCTCTGTTCTGTCTGAAACCCTCTGTTCTGTCTGAAACCCTCTGTTCTGACTGGAACCCTCTGTTCTGTCTGGAACCCTCTGTTCTGACTGGAACCCTCTGTTCTGACTGGAACCCTCTGTTCTGACTGGAACCCTCTGTTCTGTCTGAAACCCTCTGTTCTGTCTGAAACTCTCTGTAACTCTGTTCTGACTGGAACCCTCTGTTCTGACTGGAACCCTCTGTTCTGACTGGAACCCTCTGTTCTGACTGGAACTCTCTGTTCTGACTGAAACCCTCTGTTCTGACTGGAACCCTCTGTTCTGACTGGAACCCTCTGTTCTGACTGGAACCCTCTGTTCTGACTGGAACCCTCTGTTCTGACTGAAACCCTCTGTTCTGACTGGAACCCTCTGTTCTGACTGGAACCCTCTGTTCTGACTGAAACCCTCTGTTCTGACTGAAACCCTCTGTTCTGACTGAAACCCTCTGTTCTGACTGAAACCCTCTGTTCTGTCTGAAACTCTCTGTTCTGACTGGAACCCTCTGTTCTGACTGGAACCCTCTGTTCTGACTGAAACCCTCTGTACCTCTGTTCTGACTGAAACCCTCTGTTCTGACTGGAACCCTCTGTTCTGACTGGAACCCTCTGTTCTGACTGGAACCCTCTGTTCTGACTGGAACCCTCTGTGACATGTTGAGCAAACACATCATTTTGTGTTTGCCTAACTTTTCTCAAATTGGAGCTATGTTTGGGCCAACTGAACATTTTAAGTTCAGGTAACACTTTAACAGAAATGTTGAGTTCACTAAAAAAGGCTATGGAACCAGTTACTTCATAATAATTAGTTGAAACAACTACAATTGTTGTACAGTGTGTGTGTATGTGTGTCTCTGTGTGTGTGTGTGTGTGTGTGTGTGTGTGTGTGTGTGTCTTTGTGTGTGTGTGTGTGTGTGTGTGTGTGTGTCTTTGTGTGTGTGTGTGTGTGTGTGTGTGTGTGTGTGTGTGTGTTTTTGTGTGTGTGCATGTGTATCTCTTTGTGTGTGTGTATGACATATCAAATCAAATTGTATTTGTCACATACACATGGTTAGCAGATGTTGATGTGAGTGTAGCGGAATGCTTGTGCTTCTAGTTCCGACCATGCAGTAATATCTAACAAGTAATATAACCTAACAATTCCACAACATCTACCTTACACACACACAAGTGTAAAGGAATGAATACGAATATGTACATAAAAATATATAAATGAGTGATGGCCGAACGGCATAGGCAAGATGTAATAGATGGTATAGAATACAGTATATACATATGAGATGAGTAATGTAGGGTATGAGAACATTATATGAAGTGGTATTGTTTAAAGTGGCTAGTGATACATTACATCAAGATGGCAAGATGCAGTAGATGGTATAGAGTACAGTATATACATATGACATGAATAATTTAGGGTATGTAAACATTATATAAAGTGGCATTGTTTAAAGTGGCTAGTGATACATTACGTCAGGATGGCAAGCTGCAGTAGATGGTATAGCGTACAGTATATACATATGAGATGAGTAATGTAGGTTATGAAAACATTATTTAACCTGTTATGGCTAGGGGGCAGTATTTTCACGGCCGGATAAAAAACGTACCCGATTTAATCTGATTATTACTCCTGCCCAGAAACTAGAATATGCATATAATTATTGGCTTTGGATAGAAAACACCCTAAAGTTTCTAAAACTGTTTGAATGGTGTCTGTGAGTATAACAGAACTCATATGGCTGGCAAAAACGAAGATGAGATGAGAAGATTCCAAACAGGAAGTACCATCTCTGACCATTCCTTGAGCTTCTTGGCTCTGTTTATTGAAAACTTAGGATCTTTGCTGTAACGTGACACTTCCTACGGCTCCCATAGGCTCTCAGAACCCGGGAAAAAGCGGAATGATGTAATTCCAGCTGCTGGCTGAAAAACATTAGCGCCTTTGGTAAGTGCTCTATCAGGGGACCATCAGACTGAGGCTCGTGCACGAGGGGATCCCATGTTTTTATTTTCTCTCTCTTTGAACGTAAACACGCTTTCCCGGTCGGAATATTATCGCTTTTTTACGAGAAAAATGGCATATAAATTGATTTTAAACAGCGGTTGACATGCTTCGAAGTACGGTAATGGAATATTTAGATTTTTTTTGTCACGAAATGCGTCGGGCGCGTAACCCTTATTTACCCTTTCGGATAGTGTCTTGAACGCACGAACAAAACGCCGCTATTTGGATATAACTATGGATTATTTGGGACCAAACCAACATTTGTTATTGAAGTAGAAGTCCTGGGAGTGAATTCTGACGAAGAACAGCAAAGGTAATAACATTTTTCTTGTAGTAAATCTGACTTTGGTGAGTGCTAAACTTGGTGGGTGTGTAAATAGCTAGCCCTGTGATGCCGGGCTATCTACTTAGAATATTGCAAAATGTGCTTTCACCGAAAAGCTATTTTAAAATCGGACATATCGAGTGCATAGAGGAGTTCTGTATCTATAATTCTTAAAATAATTGTTATGTTTTTTGTGAATGTTTATCGTGAGTAATTTAGTAAATTCACCGGAAGTTTGCGGGGGGTATGCTAGTTCTGAACATCACATGCTAATGTAAAAAGCTGGTTTTTTATATAAATATGAACTTGATTGAACAAAACATGCATGTATTGTATAACATAATGTCCTAGGGGTGTCATCTGATGAAGATCATCAAAGGTTAGTGCTGCATTTAGCTGTGGTTTGGATTTATGTGACGTTATATGCTAGCTTGAAAAATGGCTGTCTGATTATTTCTGGCTGGGTACTCTGCTGACATAATCTAATGTTTTGCTTTCGTTGTAAAGCCTTTTTGAAATCGGACAGTGTGGTTAGATAAAGGAGAGTCTTGTCTTTAAAATGGTGTAAAATAGTCATATGTTTGAAAAATTGAAGTTTTTGTATTTTTGAGGAATTTGTAATTCGCGGCACGCCCATCATTGGCTATTGGAGCAGGTGTTCCGCTAGCGGAACGTCTAGATGTAAGAGGATAATATAAAGTGGCTAGTGATAAATTGATGACATACATTTTCCATTATTAAAGTGGCTAGAGTTGAGTCAGTATGTTGGCAGCAGCCACTCAATGTTAGTGATGGCTGTTTAACAGTCTGTTGGCCTTGAGATAGAAGCTGTTTTTCAGTCTCTCGGTCCCCGCTTTGATGCACCTGTACTGACCTCGCCTTCTGGATGATAGCGGGGTGAACAGGCAGGGGCTCGGGTGGCTGCTGTCCTTGATGATTTTTTTGGCCTTCCTGTGACATCAGGTGGTGTAGGTGTCCTGGAGGGCAGGTAGTTTGCCCCCGGTGATGCATTGGGCAGACCGCACCACCCTCTGAAGAGCCTTCCGATTATGGGCGGAGCAGTTGCCGTACCAGGCGGTGATACAGCCCGACAGGATGCTCTCGATTGTGCATCTGTAAAAGTTTGAGTGTTTTTGGTGACAAGCCAAATTTCTTCAGCCTGCTGAGGTTGAAGAGGCGCTGCTGCGCCTTCTTCACCACGCTGTCTGTGTGGGTGGACCATTTCAGTTTGTCCGTGATGTGTACGCCAAGGAACTTAAAACTCTCCACCCTCTCCACTACTGTCCCGTCAATGTAGATAGGGGGCTGCTCCCTCTGCTGTTTCCTGAAGTCCACGATCATCTCCTTTGTTTTGTTGATGTTGTGTGTGAGGTTATTTTCCTGACACCACACTCCGAGGGCCCTCACCTCCTCCCTGTAGGCCGTCTCGTTGTTGTTGGTAATCAAGCCTACCACTGTAGTGTCGTCTGCAAACTTGATGATTGAGTTGGAGGCGTGCATGGCTACGCAGTCATAGGTGAACAGGGAGTACAGAAGAGGGCTAAGAACGCACCCTTGTGGGGACCCACTGTTGAGGATCAGCGGGGTGGAGATGTTGTTACCTACCCTCACCACCTGGGGGCGGCCCGTCAGGAAGTCCAGGACCCAGTTGCACAGGGCGGGGTCGAGACCCAGGGTCTCGAGCTTAATGACAAGTTTGGAGGGTACTATGGTGTTAAATGCTGAGCTGTAATCGATGAACAGCATTCTTACATAGCTATTCCTCTTGTCCAGATGGGTTAGGGCAGTGTGCAGTGTGATGGTGATTGCGTCGTCTGTGAACCTATTGGGGCGGTAAGCAAATTGGAGTGGGTCTAGGGTGTCAGGTAGGGTGGAGGTGAAATGGTCCTTGACTAGTCTCTCAAAGCACTTCATGATGACGGAAGTGAGTGCTACAGGGCGGTAGTCATTTAGCTCAGTTACCTTAGCATTCTTGGGAACAGGAACAATGGTGGCCCTCTTGAAGCATGTGGGAACAGCAGACTGGGATAAGGATTGATTGAATATGTCTGTAAACACACCAGCCAGCTGGTCTGCGCATGCTCTGAGGACGCGGCCGGGGATGCCGTCTGGGCCTGCAGCCTTGCGAGGGTTAACACGTTTAAATGTTTTACTCACGTTGGCTACAGTGAAGGAGAGCCCGCAGGTTTTGGTAGCAGGCCGTGTCAGTGGCACTGTATTGTCCTCAAAGCGAGCAAAGAAGTTGTTTAGTCTGTCAGGGAGCAAGACATCCTGGTCCGCGACAGTGCTGGTTTTCCTTTTGTAGTCCGTGATTGACTGTAGATCCTGCCACATACCTCTCGTGTCTGAGTCGTTGAATTGCGACTCCACTTTGTCTCTATACTGACTCTTAGCTTGTTTGATTGCCTTGCAGAGGGAATAGCTACACTGTTTGTATTCGGTCATGTTTCCGGTCACTTTGCCCTGATTAAAAGCAATGGTTCGCGCTTTCAGTTTTGCGCAAATGTTGCCATCAATCCACGGTTTCTGGTTGGGGAATGTTTTAATAGACGTTGTGGGTACAACATCACCGATGCACTTGTTAATGAACTCGCACACCGAGTCAGCATATTCGTCAATGTTGTTGTTTGCATCAATGCGGAACATATCCCAGTCCACGTGATCGAAGCAATCTTGAAGCGTGGAATCCGATTGGTCGGACCAGCGTTGAACAGACCTGAGGGCGGGAGCTTCCTGTTTTAGTTTCTGTCTATAAGTTGGGAGCAACAAAATGATGTGGTGGTCAGCTTTTCCAAAGGGAGGGCGGGGGAGGGCCTTATATGCGTCACGGAAGTTAGAATAACAATGATCCAGGGTTTTGCTTCCCCTTGTAGCACAATCTATATGCTGATAGAATTTGGGGAGCCTTGTTTTCAGATTAGCGTGTTTCTTTGTGTGTCTCTTTGTGTGTGTGTTTTTGTGTGTGTGTGTGTGTGTCTTTGTGTGTGTGCATGTGTGTGTGTGTGTGTGTGGGTTCCAGTGACATCTGTTATTGCCCTGCTCTACCTCGCTGCTCCAGGCCTCTGTTACCTCAGCCCTGAATAGGACACACACACACACACACACACACACACACACACACACACACACAAAATCGAGTTCTACACCACTGTACAGTCTGTACAGACAATTTGCTAAAACAATTAGTTATTCTAATGGTGTCATTGAATAGCAATTGATTGGCTTGTTTGTTCTGGTTTCTTCCAGACGTTCAAAGTGATTTCCTGTGTTTGTTCTGGTTTCTTCCAGACGTTCAAAGTGATTTCCTGTGTTTGTTCTGGTTTCTTCCAGACGATCAAAGTGATTTCCTGTGTTTGTTCTGGTTTCTTCCAGACGTTCAAAGTGATTTCCTGTGTTTGTTCTGGTTTCTTCCCGATGTTCAAAGTAATTTCCTATGTTTGTTCTGGTTTCTTCCCGACGTTCAAAGTGATTTCCTGTGTTTGTTCTGGTTTCTTCCAGACGATCAAAGTGATTTCCTGTGTTTGTTCTGGTTTCTTCCAGACGTTCAAAGTGATTTCCTATGTTTGTTCTGGTTTCTTCCCGACGTTCAAAGTGATTTCCTGTGTTTGTTCTGGTTTCTTCCAGACTTTCAAAGTGTTTTCCTGTGTTTGTTCTGGTTTCTTCCAGACGTTCAAAGTGATTTCCTGTGTTTGTTCTGGTTTCTTCCAGACGTTCAAAGTGTTTTCCTATTTGCCCGTTGAATCTGGGTGCTGGTCTTTCTGATCTTTTTACTCCTCATGTCTTGAAGGTCACACCATTAACTAACAGATCAGTGGAAATACTCTTTACTGCATGGGTTGGCTTAAACCACAACATCCCTCACACCAGCCCCCTGTTGTCTCCTGTCAGACCACACCAGCCCCCTGTCGTCTCCTGTCAGACCACACCAGCCCCCTGTCGTCTCCTGTCAGACCACACCAGCCCCCTGTCGTCTCCTGTCAGACCACACCAGCCCTCTGTTGTCTCCTGTCAGACCACACCAGCCCCCTGTCGTCTCCTGTCAGACCACACCAGCCCCCTGTCGTCTCCTGTCAGACCACACCAGCCCCCTGTCGTCTCCTGTCAGACCACACCAGCCCCCTGTCGTCTCCTGTCAGACCACACCAGCCCCGTGTTGTCTCCTGTCAGACCACACCAGCCCCCTGTTGTCTCCTGTCAGACCACACCAGCCCCTGTTGTCTCCTGTCAGACCACACCAACCCCCTGTTGTCTCCTGTCAGACCACACCAGCCCCCTGTTGTCTCCTGTCAGACCACACCAGCCCCTGTTGTCTCCTGTCAGACCACACCAGCCCGCTGTTGTCTCCTGTCAGACCACACCAGCCCCCTGTTGTCTCCTGTCAGACCACACCAGCCCCCTGTCGTCTCCTGTCAGACCACACCAGCCCCCTGTCGTCTCCTGTCAGACCACACCAGCCCCCTGTCGTCTCCTGTCAGACCACACCAGCCCCCTGTCGTCTCCTGTCAGACCACACCAGCCCCCTGTCGTCTCCTGTCAGACCACACCAGCCCCCTGTCGTCTCCTGTCAGACCACACCAGCCCCGTTACATTTACATTTACATTTAAGTCATTTAGCAGACGCTCTTATCCAGAGCGACTTACAAATTAGTTGTCTCCTGTCAGACCACACCAGCCCCCTGTTGTCTCCTGTCAGACCACACCAGTCTCCTGTCAGACCACACCAGTCTCTTGTCAGACCACACCAGTCTCCTGTCAGACCACACCAGCCCCCTGTTGTCTCCTGTCAGACCACACCAGCCCCTTGTTGTCTCCTGTCAGACCACACCAGCCCCCTGTTGTCTCCTGTCAGACCACAGCAGCCTGCTCTTCACCCCTGTCACCACTACTAGACATACCGACCCATATTAAAGAGCTCATGAGGTATTTATAACAAGTTTTTGTGAAGAACAAATGGGTGTAAATCATTCATTTAAATGACCCCATACTGCTGTAAATACCACAGTGGTCCTATAAGATGGTTGTTGTTGATGTCTCCAGAAGCCAGGTGACTCAGCAGAGACAGACAGCGGAAAGTAATGGAACTGAGTTTGTCTGTCTGTCTGTCTGTCTGTCTGTCTGTCTGTCTGTCTGTCTGTCTTTCTCTTTATTTATTGTGTAGTGAATGGGGATATGACCAGAGACTGTGAAGATTGGAAACCCACTACAGTAATGTCCAGTAGGACTACAGTAATGTCCAGTAGGACTACAGTAATGTACAGTATTGTCCAGTAGGACTCCAGTATTGTCCAGTAGGACTACAGTAATGTACAGTATTGTCCAGTAGGACTACAGTAATGTCCAGTAGGACTACAGTAATGTACAGTAATGTCCAGTAGGACTACGGTAATGTACAGTAATGTACAGTAATGTCCAGTAGGACTACAGTAATGTACAGTAATGTCCAGTAGGACTACAGTAATGTCCAATAGGACTACAGTAATGTAGAGTATGACTACAATAATGTCCAGTAGGACTACAATAATGTCCAGTAGGACTACAGTAATGTCCAGTAGGACTACAGTAATGGCCAGTAAGACTACAGTAATGTACAGTATTGTCCAGTAGGACTACAGTAATGTACAGTAATGTCCAGTAGAACTACAGTAATGTACAGTAATGTCCAGTAGGACTACAGTAATGTCCAGTAGGACTACAGAAATGTACAGTAGGACTACAATAATGTCCAGTAGGACTACAGTAATGTACAGTAGGACTACAGTAATGTCCAGTAGGACTACAGTAATGTCCAGTAGGTCTACAGTAATATACAGTAATGGCCAGTAGGACTACAGTAATGGCCAGTAGGACTACAGTAATGGCCAGTGGGACTACAGTAATGTACAGTAATGTCCAGTAGGACTACAGTAGTGTACAGTAGGACTACAGTAATGTACAGTAGGACTACAGTAGTACTACAGTAATGTACAGTAATGGCCAGTAGGACTACAGTAATGGCCAGTAGGACTACAGTAATGTAGAGTATTGTCCGGTAGGACTACAGTAATGTACAGTAATGTCCAGTAGGACTACAGTAATATCCAGTAGGACTACAGTAATGTACAGTAATGTCCAGTAGGACTACAGTAATGTATAGTAATGTCCAGTAGGACTACATTAATGTCCAGTAGGACTACAGTAATGTCCAGTAGGACTACAGTAATATACAGTAATGTCCAGTAGGACTACAGTAATGTACAGTAGTACTACAGTAATGTCCAGTAGGACTACAGTAATGTACAGTAATGTCCAGTAGGACTACAGTAGTGTACAGTAGGACTACAGTAATGTACAGTAGGACTACAGTAGTACTACAGTAATGTCCAGTAGACCTACAGTAATGTACAGTAATGTCCAGTAGGACTACAGTAATGTCCAGTAGGACTACAGTAATGTATAGTAATGTCCAGTAGGACTACATTAATGTCCAGTAGGACTACAGTAATGTCCAGTAGGACTACAGTAATATACAGTAATGTCCAGTAGAGCTACAGTAATGTACAGTAGTACTACAGTAATGTCCAGTAGGACTACAGTAATGCACAGTAATGTACAGTAGGACTACAGTAATATACCGTAATGTGCAGTAGGACTATAGTAATGTATAGTAACGTCCAGGTGGACTACAGTAGTATACAGTAATGTCCAGTAGTAAACAGTAATGTCCAGTAGGACTACAGTAATGTACAGTAGTACTACAGTAATGTCCAGTAGGACTACAGTAATGTACAGTAATGTACAGTAGGACTACAGTAATGTACAGTAATGTCCAGTAGGACTACAGTAGTGTACAGTAGGACTACAGTAATGTACAGTAGGACTACAGTAGTACTACAGTAATGTCCAGTAGAACTACAGTAATGTACAGTAATGTCCAGTAGGACTACAGTAATGGCCAGTAGGACTACAGTATTGTCCATTAGGACTAGAGTAATGTCCAGTAGGACTACAGTAATGTCCAGTAGGACTACAGTAATGTACAGTAATGTCCAGTAGGACTACAGTAATGTATAGTAATGTCCAGTAGGACTACATTAATGTCCAGTAGTACTACAGTAATGTCCAGTAGGACTACAGTAATGCACAGTAATGTACAGTAGGACTACAGTAATATACCGTAATGTGCAGTAGGACTACAGTAATGTATAGTAACGTCCAGGTGGACTACAGTAGTATACAGTAATGTCCAGTAGTAAACAGTAATGTCCAGTAGGACTACAGTAATGTACAGTAATGTCCAGTAGGACTACAGTAATGTCCAGGTGGACTACAGTAGTATACAGTAATGTCCAGTAGTAAACAGTAATGTCCTGTAGGACTACAGTAATGTACAGTAATGTCCAGTAGGACTACAGTAATGTCCAGTAGGACTACAGTAATGTATAGTAACGTCCAGGTGGACTACAGTAGTATACAGTAATGTCCAGTAGTAAACAGTAATGTTCAGTAGGACTACAGTAGTGTACAGTAATGTCCAGTAGAACTACAGTAATGTCCAGTAGGACTACAGTAATGTCCAGTATTGTCCAGTAGGACTACAGTAATGTACAGTAGGACTACAGTAATGGTGCTTTTAAATTTACAGTCTTTTTGTTCTAGTCTAATGTATTGCCATACATCAATAGATACATACAGTGGTGTAGTCTGTAGACCATACATCAATAGACACGTACAGTAGAGTAGTCTGTAGACCATACATCAATAGACACATACAGTAGAGTAGTCTGTAGACCATACATTTTAGTCATTTAGCAGACACTCTTATCCAGAGCGACTTACAGTAGTGAATGCATACATTTCATACAATTTCATACATATCATACTTTTTTTTTTTTTTTTTTCCCGGTGCTGGCCCCCCGTGGGAATCGAACCCACAACCCTGGTGTTGCAAACACCATGCTCTACCAACTGAGCTACAGGGAAGGCATACATCAATAGATACATACAGTAGAGTAGTCTGTAGACCATACATCAATAGATACATACAGTAGAGTAGTCTGTAGACCATACATCAATAGATACATACAGTAGAGTAGTCTGTAGACCATACATCAATAGATCCATACAGTAGCGTAGTCTGTAGACCATACATCAATAGACACGTACAGTAGTCTGTAGACCATACATCAATAGACACATACAGTAGAGTAGTCTGTAGACCATACATCAATAGATACATACAGTAGAGTAGTCTGTAGACCATACATCAATATACACATACAGTAGAGTAGTCTGTAGACCATACATCAATAGATACATACAGTAGAGTAGTCTGTAGACCGTACATCAATAGATACATACAGTAGAGTAGTCTGTAGACCGTACATCAATAGATCCATACAGTAGAGTAGTCTGTAGACCATACATCAATAGATCCATACAGTAGAGTAGTCTGTAGACCATACATCAATAGATACATACAGTAAAGTAGTCTGTAGACCATACATCAATAGATACATACAGTAGAGTAGTCTGTAGACCATACATCAATAGATACATACAGTAGAGTAGTCTGTAGACCGTACATTAATAGACACATACAGTAGTGTAGTCTGTAGACCGTACATTAATAGATCCATACAGTAGCGTAGTCTGTAGACCATACATCAATAGATACATACAGTAGAGTAGTCTGTAGACCATACATCAATAGATACATACAGTAGAGTAGTCTGTAGACCATACATCAATAGATCCATACAGTAGCGTAGTCTGTAGACCATACATCAATAGATACATACAGTAGAGTAGTCTGTAGACCGTACATCAATAGATACATACAGTAGTGTAGTCTGTAGACCGTACATCAATAGATCCATACAGTAGAGTAGTCTGTAGACCATACATCAATAGATACATACAGTAGAGTAGTCTATAGACCATACATCAATAGACACATACAGTAGTGTAGTCTGTAGACCATACATCAATAGATACATACAGTAGAGTAGTCTGTAGACCATACATCAATAGATACATACAGTAGAGTAGTCTGTAGACCGTACATTAATAGACACATACAGTAGTGTAGTCTGTAGACCGTACATTAATAGATCCATACAGTAGAGTAGTCTGTAGACCATACATCAATAGATACATACATTAGAGTAGTCTGTAGACCATACATCAATAGATCCATACAGTAGAGTTGTCTGTAGACCATACATCAATAGATACATACAGTAGTGTAGTCTGTAGACCATACATCAATAGATACCTACAGTAGAGTAGTCTGTAGACCATACATCAATAGATAGATTTATTTTTTTACCTTTATTTAACTAGTCAGTTAAGAACAAAGTCTTATTTTCAATGACGGCCTAGGAACAGTGGGTTACCTGCCTTGTTCAGGGGCAGAACGACAGATTTGCACCTTGTCAGCAGTATCTAGAGATACATACAGTAGTGTAGCCTGTTGGAACAGAAACCAGGCAGCATGAATTCACAGTTGATGACATTAACATTTCAGATATGCATTATCCATAACCCCATGCATTAGCCATAACCCCATGCATTAGCCATAACCCCATGCATTAGCCATAACCCCATCATTAGCATAACCCCATGCATTAGCCATAACCCCATGCATTAGCCATAATCCCTTGCATTATCATAACCCCATGCATTAGCATAACCCCATGCATTAGCCATAATCCCTTGCATTATCATAACCCCATGCATTAGCATAAACCCATACATTAGCCATAACCCCATGTATTAGCCATAACCCCATGCATTAGCATAACCCCATGCATTAGCCATAACCCCATGTATTAGCCCTAACCCCATGCATTAGCATAACCCCATGCATTAGCCATAACCTAATGCATTATCCATAACCACACGCATTAGCCATAACCCCATGCATTAGCCATAACCCCATGCATTAGCCATTACCCCATGCATTAGCCCTAACACCATGTATTAGCCCTAACCCCATGCATTATCTCTAACCACATGCATTATCCCTAACCCACACATTATCGCTAACCACATGCATTAGCCCTAACCACATGCATTAACCCTAACCCCATGCATTAACCCTAACCCCATGCATTATCCATAATCCCATGCATTAGCACTAACCCCATGCATTAGCCCTAACCCCATGCATTAGCCCTAATCCCATGCATTATCCCTAATCCCTAGCATTATCCCTAATCCTCTGCATTATCCCTAATCCACATGCATTATCACTAATCACAAGCATTATCCCTAATCCCATGCATTATCCCTAATCCCATGCATTAGCCCTAATTCCACGCATTAGCCCTAATTCCACACATTATCCCTAATCCCCTGCATTATCCCTAATCCCATGCATTAGCCCTAATTCCACGCATTAGCCCTAATTCCACACATTATCCCTAATCCCATGCATTATCCCTAATTCCATGCATTAGCCCTAATTCCACGCATTAGCCCTAATTCCACACATTATCCCTAATCCCAATGCACTCATAGAATGTCTATTTACATATTAGTCATTTAGCAGACACTCTTATGAAAGGACTCTGTCATGACGTTGGCCTCTTTGGGTACAGGGCTATCAGTGGACCCCCTCCCCTGTGTACCATCCCCCAACATACCTTCCCCCCAACCCAGGCCCTGTGTGAAAGGGTTGTAAAAACTCTAAGAGGAGAATCTCCTACCACATGTTTCATAGAGAGACAAAGGAAATTCTTCCAACTCATAGAATTGGAGAACCGAGCAACGTGTGTTCTGGAGAAGGTATGGAAGATTGGTGAAGAATCCAGCTACGAACTGGTCCGCTTGGTACAATTTTGTGATACTCAGAAGAGACAATATAGCCATATTACCATAAAACTGTTTATATAATAGCCTCAGCGATGAGACTTGCATCATAATGGTTGTATAAAATGTATTATTAAGGATAAAGCTATTTGTAATACATTGAGATGCTATGTACTGATGTTAATGTGATAAAATTGGATTTCTGTACCAAGCTTCACTCAGCCATCGGCACGCCCCCCAAGGGACACAGACAGGACCAGGCGTCATTTGACAAGTCTGTTCTAGGGTCACCTATAAAAAACCCCACCCTGATTTACTTTCTTAAGACCAGGCCTGCACTCCATGGCCAGTAGGTTTTACCATCCAATTCCTCTACTGAAAGTGAACTATACCACGTGGTTAACTTTTTCTATCGAGACCGACAGAATAAGAACAAGTCTTTGATATTAATTATTAGTCTGCAGCTAAGTAAATTATATCATCGAACGCGAAGACCAACGAAACATCCATTCTATGACGACATTAATGAATGTCGCTCTGAAAGATCCATTCTAACCGAGAGAGAGAGAGAGAGAAAACTCTCCATCAGAACGACGCTGGAACAAGGATCCCGACAACACTGAGCGTAAATATATATTGATTGCAATTGTTCCCGAATGAGTGAGCGTTCAATTGTAAATTGTAATATTAATGAACTCTGTAGGTGTGCATCCTCAGCTGACTTTTATGATCCGTTGTTCAACAGGCCGACCTGCCTGTTAGCCCATTAGGGCACATTACGCTACCAATCCTTTGTGATGATAATTACTGTTTGTATGTTTTCTGTTAATTACTTAGTGTAGTAAATAAATGATTTTAAGACAATTGATGTATGGATGATTTTAGTAAAGACTGGGTTCGTGCAGATACAACAATTTACGACGTTTGGAATGAGACTGGACTCGAGGTAAAATACACCATTTAAACCAGAAGATAATCGGCCTATATTATAATATAGGTTAAGTTATATTAGGAAAATTATAACTTTGTAATCTGAATATTTTTCTTGGTGCCCCGATCTCCTAGTTAATTACAATTAAACGATTAATCAGTTTAATCGCGTGATAATAATTACAGGGAGTTAATTGATAAACATGTCTTCAGTTTAATGGTACCCATAGACACGACATATATGGAGCCCCCGTGCGAGGAATCTAAGATAGAATTGGACTTTGCTGTGAAATTCTATATATCAATTGTGCAAACAGAATTGTACAAACAGCCTGCTATCTAAACAAAGTGATTGTGCATTTTCCATTGAGAAAAGCTATTTAGAGTAGCTCCGGTCTTATGTCGATAGCAGTAAGGGATAAATTCCAGTTTTAGTCCGTTAGGCCAAACGGTACTATTTCTGTGGGTCAATATTAACTTCTAGAGTAAGGTTAGAAATTAGAAGTTAACTGTCCGGTAGCCGAGCCGAATAATTTGCCTACCGCACTAAGACAGTGTGGGCAGACCGTATGCGTATCTGTATTTAAGTACCGTGTCGCTCCGGTCAGCATAAACGCTAGCAGAATATGCTGAATGGGGTTAAGGTGAGACATCACTAGAAAACCCACCCTTTCCATAGTGAAAGGATCCTATTTTGGTGCTTGGAAGTGATACTCCTGAACCAAGTAGCAATAGCTTAGCATTACTGCAAGCTAACAGAGAGGGAACATTTTACCCTCCTCCGTACCACGTTTAAAATTCCTCCGTAGCGCGACGGAAGTCCGACCTTTGTACTTCCGTTTAATTTCAGCATTCTGCATCCTGGTGGTGAAGAATTGCCAGTACATCTCTCGGGGAAATTCAAACGTGGAGCACGGTAACATATCCAGACAATCGCAATTGACTGGATATGACGTCTCATTCAATTGAACTAACAAGTGAAATTGCCAGATTTACCTTTTCAAGTGGATCTTTTAAAAAAATATCCAAAATTGATTGGGCGTCCATAATGAGACATGATTAACTTCTTCCAAACTTAACTTAGATGAAGCAAGGCTCTCAGGTTAATTGAAAGTTAATTCCCAGATAGCCTATACAGGTTTGATATATCATAAATAGATTAATCAGTAAAATCTGCTTTAGCAAAGCACAGTCAGTAAAACCCCATTACTGACGCTCAGCCCCAGGGAGGAGCGTACCCTAGTGGTGAAGGGTCCCAACATTTGACCTACGGTTTACACTTATGATATCCAATCAATGGAGATTGTATGGATTATCGTCTCATTCAATTTAATAAGTTAAATTGTCGAACATACCTTTCTAGGTTCTTCCAATTAAATGAGACAACTTAAACTTTGCATATTAACCTGGATGAAGCAACCTCTCAGGTAATTCAAGTTCAATACCCAGATAGCCTACCCAGGTAGGACTAATCATGGCATTGATTAATTCAATTTGCTTTTGCAAATTCATTCACCTCCAACTTCCACAGTACTGTACAGTACTGATGGTTCATTAACGTCTATAAATAGATTAAAATCGTCTTTGCAGCTCCCCACACCCCACATTCCAAAATTTTGGAAAATTAGGAAAAACATTTTTTCCTTTCAAATGTTCTAATAATGTGCAGGCTATCAGAGGGGGTGGTCCCCACTCACCCGCTAATTAGTGAACCTCCACCTGTAAATGGATTGATCTCTGACCTCAGCAGTGATAACAACCCTAATTATGCCATTAGTGGAAAAGCAGACAACAATGTTTTCCAAAATCAACCATCGGGCGCAGGCCTCGTAAAGGTTCTCTCCAGTCTAGCTCTGATGTCTTGCCATCCGAGATTGCCATCTGTCCAATACCGCAGTGCACAGCTGAAGCACGAGCAGGTAACGGTAGACATAAAGGGACAGGTGGAGAGAACCGGGAAACCAATGACCAAGGCAGACAAGGGAAAAATTCTGCTAGCTATGGAACTGCGTTCGAAAACTGAACAATTAAATGTAATTGCAAAAACGTATGACGATGAACAAGCACAAGCTCTTCAACAAAATCGTTTTCTACAGGAACAAAATCATATGCTACAGGAACAACTCGATTTAGCCAAAACTAAATACGATGATGTCCACGCCAAACTAGATAAATCTGAAGAGTTATCTACAAACAGGAGCGCTCAACTTGACAACATGCATGCTGTTTTGTTGAATGTTACTCAAAATAACACGGTGCTCCTCAAAGCGCTGCAGACCAAAGACGATCAGTTAATGAACACAATGACAAAGTTGGATGATAAATCAGCAGAACTTATTGAAGTCGCTGACCAAATGAATGATGAGAGAACTCAGGTGATGAGGTTGGAAATATTGATTTCTAAGCAAGCAGAGGAAATCTCATCACTGAATCTCTCGCTCCGTACTCAAGAGCTCTATCTGCAAACCATGACAGATAAGTTTGAGACCGAAAGGAGCAGGTGTGACACTCACGTGTCCAAAATCGGTACTCTAAGCGCTCAAGTGGACTCTGCAATGCAGCAGAATTCCACCCTTAGGTACCATCTGGAGGAAATCCAGAATGGTCACGCTCTACAGCGCGACTACCCATCCAAACAACCGGAGCCCTGTACTCACAGGAGTGAAGACAATAGGTTTCAGACCTTGCCTCCCTCATGTGTCCCTCAGTCTTCTCCTCTTGGCCCTTCGGCACTGAGTAATATGGCGCCTCTTGGCCAACTACAACAAGGCTTGGCTTCTTCTCTTGGCCTTTCGGCCCCAATCTCTCCACAGGAGGAAGCCAACCCTCTCCGCTCGCTTGGCGCGGAATACCTTGACAAACTCGTCAAGAATTTCCCCACCTTTGACCCCGTTCCAGGTCAGCCAAACGATACTGAGACGTTCCTAGCTGACATAGAGGACACGTTGGATGGCTACCCGAACGCTACGGGTTCTGACAGGGTTTACCTGTTGAAGCGAACGTCGAATAGACACATGACAAGGTTCATTCGTGTACAACAGCAACACGTGCTAAATGACTATGCTAAACTTGCCACAGCTTTGAAATTAGAATTCAGTGGTTCTGCGACTCGCAAACACGATAGCTCACAGGCTAACACCGTCAAACAAGCTCGGAACGAATAGCCACAAGCTTACTATCATAGGCTTCGTTCAGCTTACTTTGGCCTACTCACTGAAACAGGAATGGAAGAGCTGTTACCATTCAAACAAATGTTTCTGTCAAACATGTATCCCACCTTCATTACCTACTTGGGCCCTGCAGCCCACGTTGGCTTGCCTATCTTACAACTCAGAGAGCTTGCAAGCACAGCTTTTGAGGCATCAAAAGTTCACAACGCTAAGAGCCCTGACCACTCGGTTTTGAAGTTTAACCAGGAGCACTCACTCCAGTTAGAGGGTGCATTATCAGGTATTGGAGCATCGAGAGATGACGCACAACAACAGTTTCTACGTAGCCATCAACATGACTACCGCTACAATCTACCCTTTCGCTACGTTCCTGCACCCAACCCACAAAAAGTGTCAGAGCACAAGGGTAACAAAGGGTTGAAGGACGATCAAAACGTAGACCAATGTTCTCCAGAAGTCCCACTATGGGAAGAACTTAAGCGAGAACAATTTGAGAAAAGGGTAAAAGATAAGTCACAAGGACTAGACGGGGAATTACCGGACACCAGGTCCGCAGGAATTAACACCCATAGCAAGGACGTTAAAGTTCAAATTTCTCCCGCTCTCATTCAAGACCCTATCCAGGGCCCGCTTGATCAAGAAACAAGCCCCCGGGCTTTGTCTATAGACTCTGATACAAAAGTTGCGAAGATAAAGGTCAAACGCTTCGTTAAAGCCAAGCCCACTCAAAATCGGAAAAGTCAATCTGCTTCCATCTTGAACAGACATGGCACATCACGTCGTTGCGAACGACCACTCCACTTTGTGGGGAATATGTCCACTAACCACGAATCTAAACAGCCATACCTGGAAACAGTCCTGGAGGACTGCTTAGCTTGTCATGCGCTAATTGATTCGGGTGCGACAATATCACTCATCTCTCAAACATTGTTTGATGATCTAAAAAGGGCTTTGAAGCCAACTAAACGTTGGTTAAAAGTGGAACGATGCGACACTAAACTTCGAGGGGTCACTGAGACTACCTCGCCTCTCACATTGAGAGTCATGCTGAAACTACACTTCCAGGACGTATCGCTCGTTCACCCTGTGTATGTTACCAGCCTCGAAACTGTAACCCTGCTACTTGGAGCAGACTTGATGGATCGGTTACTCCCATTGATGGATTGGAAAACCAACCAGGTATGGTCACAGGCCACAGTGCCTTCTCCACTGACCACACTGTCTTCCCCTAACGCTAGCTGCAACGCAGTCCTTCACGAGGGGTATCTGTCGAAAGCACCCCTTGGGAAAAAGACGTTTAGAAACCTCTTGGTACAAAATCCGATCCACGGAGATATTACGATATCTCGACACATTCCATCAGCCAACCTGATTGACCATTCTTTCATGATTTCGAGCCAGCTGTCTCTGTGAATAAGCAACTTCCCTCCTCCTTGCAGTCGTGCAATACGATAGTTGAGATGAACTTCTCTTGCCCTTCGGACACTTCCGCAAGCACTGCGGCCGTCTCAGCAAGTAAAACATTGATGCACAGAGTATATTATAATATAGGTTAAGTTATATTAGGAAAATTATAACTTTGTAATCTGAATATTTTTCTTGGTGCCCCGATCTCCTAGTTAATTACAATTAAACGATTAATCAGTTTAATCGCGTGATAATAATTACAGGGAGTTAATTGATAAACATGGCTTCAGTTTAATGGTACCCAAAGACACGACAACTCTATACTTTAAGTATGTTCTAACTCACATGTTGTCCAGACTGCAGTGTGGTATTTGGGTATAACAATGAGGTGATCGTCTGATAACTATCCCTGGGAGGGTCCCTGTCAGAACTAGGACAGACAAAAGATGGGTGTCTGTCTGTCTGTCTGTCTGTCTGTCTGTCTGTCTGTCTGTCTGTCTGTCTGTCTGTCTGTCTGTCTGTCTGTCTGTCTGTCTGTCTGTCTGTGTCTGTGCTGTCTGGTCTGTCTGTCGTCTGTTGTCTTCGTCTGTGTCTGTCTGTCTGTCTGTGGCTGTCTGTCCTGTCTGTCTGTCCTGTCTGTCCTGTCTGTCGGTTCTGTCCTGTCTGTTCTGTCTGTCTTGCTGCTGTCTGTCTGTCTGTCTGTCCTTCTGTCGTCTCGTCTGTCTCGTCTGTCTCGTCTCTCTCTCTCTCTCTCTCTGTCGCGCAGTGTCTCTCTGTCTCTCTGTCTGGCCACCGAATTGAGAACCCGCCGGCCGATTTGGACGCTTACATTTTTTTTTTATTTTTTTTAACATTTAAGTCATTTAGCAGACGCTCTATCTGGTTGTAGGCTTAAACCAACATCATTTAGGAGACGGGATTCTTCTTGAATAGTGTGATGGTTACATAAATGGCGCTGGTATTACTATGGTTAAACTAGGCTTCATCATTACAGCAAGGGGCACACCAGTGGATGGCGCTTGTCGGGTCCCGCCTGGCTGAACGACCGTGGATAGACAATGCCGTCATGTTTTCGAGTGGCTACATTGTTGCTCTGCACATCAATGGCATTGTTCTGTATTTGAATGGCTGATGATGTGCAGTACAGCGATAACCATGGGCTACTGTAGTCTCACATTTAAAAAAAAAATTTAATAAAAATTCTAGTCCTGTCTGTGTAGTCATTCGTTTTAATTATTAGCCCATATAATTTTCATTAAAACCAGAAATAGGGACTAGACACATATACATTAACATCTTACCAGCCAATAACAAGTTGATGTTTGTCTGATGTCTCATTGTGGACAGAAAGGACACATTCATTTTTTTATTTGACCTTTATTTAACTAGTCAGTTAAGAACAAATTCTTATTTTCAATGACGGCCTACCGGGGAACAGTGGGTTAACTGCCTTGTTTAGGGGCAGAATGACAGATTTTTACCTTGTCAGCTCAGGGATTCTATCTTGCAACCTTTCGGGTTACTGGCCCAACGCTCTAACCACTAGGCTACCTGCTGGTTACTAGTCCAACGCTCTAACCACTAGGCTACCTGCTGGTTACTGGCCCAACGCTCTAACCACTAGACTACCTGCTGGTTACTGGCCCAACGCTCTAACCACTAGGCTACCTGCTGGTTACTGGCCCAACGCTCTAACCACTAGGCTACCTGCTGGTTACTGGCCCAACGCTCTATCCACTAGCCTACCTGCTGGTTACTGGCCCAACGCTCTAACCACTAGGCTACCTGCTGGTTACTGGCCCAATGCTCTAACCACTAGGCTACCTGCTGGTTACTAGTCCAACGCTTTAACCACTAGGCTACCTGCTGGTTACTGGCCCAACGCTCTAACCACTAGGCTACCTGCTGGTTACTGGCCCAACGCTCTAACCACTAGGCTACCTGCTGGTTACTAGTCCAACGCTCTAACCACTAGGCTACCTGCTGGTTACTAGTCCAACACTCTAACCACTAGACTACCTGCTGGTTACTGGCCCAACACTCTAACCACTAGACTACCTGCTGGTTACTGGCCCAACGCTCTAACCACTAGGCTACCTGCTGGTTACTAGTCCAACACTCTAACCACTAGACTACCTGCTGGTTACTGGCCCAACGCTCTAACCACTAGGCTACCTGCTGGTTACTAGTCCAACACTCTAACCACTAGGCTACCTGCTGGTTACTGGCCCAACGCTCTAACCACTAGGCTACCTGCTGGTTACTAGTCCAACACTCTAACCACTAGGCCACCTGCTGGTTACTAGTCCAACACTCTAACCACTAGGCTACCTGCTGGTTACTGGCCCAACACTCTAACCACTAGACTACCTGCTGGTTACTGGCCCAACACTCTAACCACTAGGCTACCTGCTGGTTACTGGCCCAACACTCTAACCACTAGACTACCTGCTGGTTACTGGCCCAACACTCTAACCACTAGGCTTCCTGCTGGTTACTAGTCCAACACTCTAACCACTAGGCTACCTGCTGGTTACTGGCCCAACGCTCTAACCACTAAGCTACCTGCTGGTTACTGTTCCAACGCTCTAACCACTAGGCTACCTGCTGGTTACTGGCCCAACGCTCTAACCACTAGGCTACCTGCTGGTTACTGGCCCAACGCTCTAACCACTAGGCTACCTGCTGGTTACTAGTCCAACACTTTAACCACTAGGCTACCTGCTGGTTACTGGCCCAACGCTCTAACCACTAGGCTACCTGCTGGTTACTGGCCCAACGCTCTAACCACTAGGCTACCTGCTGGTTACTAGTCCAATGCTCTAACCACTAGGCTAACTGCTGGTTACTAGTCCAACACTCTAACCACTAGGCTACCTGCTGGTTACTAGTCCAACACTCTAACCACTAGACTACCTGCTGGTTACTGGCCCAACACTCTAACCACTAGGCTACCTGCTGGTTACTAGTCCAACACTCTAACCACTAGGCTACCTGCTGGTTACTGGCCCAACACTCTAACCACTAGACTACCTGCTGGTTACTGGCCCAACGCTCTAACCACTAGGCTGCCTGCTGGTTACTGGCCCAACGTTCTAACCACTAGGCTACCTGCTGGTTACTGGCCCAACCCTCTAACCACTAGGCTACCTGCTGGTTACTAGTCCAACACTCTAACCACTAGGCTACCTGCTGGTTACTGACCCAACGCTCTAACCACTAGGCTACCTGCTGGTTACTAGTCCAACACTCTAACCACTAGGCTACCTGCTGGTTATTGTCCCAACGCTCTAACCACTAGGCTACCTGCTGGTTACTAGTCCAACACTCTAACCACTAGACTACCTGCTGGTTACTGGCCCAACGCTCTAACCACTAGGCTGCCTGCTGGTTACTGGCCCAACGTTCTAACCACTAGGCTACCTGCTGGTTACTGGCCCAACCCTCTAACCACTAGGCTACCTGCTGGTTACTGGCCCAACACTCTAACCACTAGGCTACCTGCTGGTTACTAGTCCAACACTCTAACCACTAGGCTACCTGCTGGTTACTAGTCCAACACTCTAACCACTAGGCTACCTGCTGGTTACTGACCCAACGCTCTAACCACTAGACTACCTGCTGGTTACTGGCCCAACGCTCTAACCACTAGGCTACCTGCTGGTTACTAGTCCAACACTCTAACCACTAGGCTACCTGCTGGTTACTAGTCCAACACTCTAACCACTAGGCTACCTGCTGGTTACTGGCCCAACGCTCTAACCACTAGACTACCTGCTGGTTACTGACCCAATGCTCTAACCACTAGGCTACCTGCTGGTTACTGGCCCAACGCTCTAACCACTAGGCTACCTGCTGGTTACTGACCCAACGCTCTAACCACTAGGCTACCTGCTGGTTACTAGTCCAACACTCTAACCACTAGGCTACCTGCTGGTTACTGGCCCAACGCTCTAACCACTAGGCTACCTGCTGGTTACTGACCCAACGCTCTAACCACTAGGCTACCTGCTGGTTACTAGTCCAACACTCTAACCACTAGGCTACCTGCTGGTTACTGGCCCAACGCTCTAACCACTAGGCTACCTGCTGGTTACTGGCCCAACGCTCTAACCACTAGGCTACCTGCTGGTTACTAGTCCAACACTCTAACCACTAGGCTACCTGCTGGTTACTGGCCCCGCGCTCTAACCACTAGGCTACCTGCTGGTTACTAGTCCAACACTCTAACCACTAGGCTACCTGCTGGTTACTAGTCCAACCCTCTAACCACTAGGCTACCTGCTGGTTACTGGCCCAACGCTCTAACCACTAGGCTACCTGCTGGTTACTGACCCAACGCTCTAACCACTAGGCTACCTGCTGGTTACTGGCCCAACGCTCTAACCACTAAGCTACCTGCTGGTTACTGGCCCAACGCTCTAACCACTAGGCTACCTGCTGGTTACTAGTCCAACACTCTAACCACTAGGCTACCTGCTGGTTACTGGCCCAACGCTCTAACCACTAGGCTACCTGCTGGTTACTGACCCAACGCTCTAACCACTAGGCTACCTGCTGGTTACTAGTCCAACGCTCTAACCACTAGGCTACCTGCCGCCACATCCCAACAGACAACAGTCAATGCAATATTCATATGACTATAGACTATATATACAAACGTTTGTGGACACCACTTCAAATTAGTGGATTCGGCTATTTCAGTCACATCCGTTGCTGACAGGTGTATAAAATCGAACACACCGCCATGCGATCTCCATAGACAAACATTGGCACTAGAATGGTCTTATTGAAGAGCTCAGTGACATTCAACGTGGCACCGTCATAGGATGCCACCTTTCTAACAAGTCAGTTCATCAAATGTCTGCCCTGCTACAGCTGCCTCGGTCACCTGGAAGTGCTGTTATTGTGAAGTGGAAACATCTAGGAGCAACAACGGCTCAGCCGCGAAGTGGTAGGCCACACAAGCTCACAGAACAGGACCACCGAGTGCTGAAGCGCTGAAGTGTATAGTGCGTAAAAATTGTCTGTCTTCGGTTGCAACACTCACTACCGAATTCCAAACTGCCTCTGGAAGCAACGTCAGCACAATAACTGTTGGTCAAGAGCTTCATGAAATGGGTTTCCATGGCCGAGCAGCTGCACACAAGCCTAAGATCACCATGCGAGGAGATGCCAGGAGAACGCTACCTGCCCCAATGCATAGTGCCAACTGTAAAGTTTGGTGGAGGAGGAATAATGGTTCGGGCTAGACCCCTTAGTTCCAGTGAAGGGAAATCTTAATGCTACAGCGTACAGTGACATTCTAGATGATTCTGTCCTTCCAACTTTGTGACCACAGTTTGGGGAAGGCCCTTTCCTGTTTCAGCATGACAATACCCCCGTGCACAAAGTGAGGTCCATACAGAAATGGTTTGTTGAGATTGGTGTGGAAGAACATGACTGGTCTGCACAGAGCCCTGACCTCAACCCCATCAAACACCTTTGGGATGAATTGGCACGCCGACTGTGAGCCAGGCCTAATCGGCCAACATAGATGCCCGACCTCATTAATGCTCTTGTGGAAGCAATGTTCCAACATCTAGTGGAAAGCCTTCCCAGAACAGTGGAGGCTGTTATAGCAGTAAAGGGGGGACCAACTACATATTAATGCCCATGATTTTGGAATGAGATGTTCGACGAGCTGGTGTCCGCATACTTTTGGTCATGTAGTGTATATATTCTGAGTGTATAAAACATTAGGAACACCTGCTCTTTCCCTGACAGACTGACCAGGTGAATCCAGGTGAAAGCTATGATCCCTTATTGATGTCACCTGTTAAATCCACTTCAATCAGTGTAGATGAAGGGGAGGAGACAGGTTAAAGAAGGATTTTTAAGTCTTGGGACATGGATTGTGTATGTGTGCCATTCAGAAAGTAAATGGGCAAGACAAAAGATTTAAGTGCCTTTGAATGGGGTATGGTAGTACAGTAGGTGCTGGGCGCACTGGTTTGAGTGTGTCAAGAACTGCAACGCTGCTGGGTTTTTCCACACTCAACAGTTTTCTGTGTGTATCAAGAATGGTCCACCACCCAAAGGACATCCAGCCAACTTGACACAACTGTGGGAAGTATTGGAGTCAACATGGACTAGAATCCCTGTGGAACGCTTTGGACACCTTGTAGAGTCCCTGCCCCGACGAATTGAGGCTGTTCTGAGGGCAAAAGGGGGGTGCAACTCAATATTAGGAAGGTGTTCCTAATGTTTTGTAAACTCAGTGTATATAGCCTAGTCAGGTCCAAAATTATTGGCCCGTTGATAAAGATGAGCAAAAAAGGCTGTATAAAAAAAAAAATGCTTTATTGTATGCTCTAAAAATTGGGAAATTATATTATTTTATACTAACACAGAGAAATATATTTTTGTTTAACAAGTAATACTTTTTTCTGTCTGAAAAAAATAGAGGTCAAAATTATTGGCACCCCTGTTTTCAATACCTTGCGATGATAACTGAGTCTTTTTCTAAAAATCGTTAATGAGATTGGAGAAAACTTTGGGAGGAATCTTAGACCAATCTTCCATACAGAATCTGTCCAGATCCTTGATATCCTTTGTCTGCTCTTATGGACTGACATCTTCAATGGGGACAATTATGGACTGTCTTCTTCAGATGGGGACAATTATGGACTGTCTTCTTCAATGGGGACAATTATGGACTGTCTTCTTCAGATGGGGACAATTATGGACTGTCTTCTTCAATGGGGACAATTATGGACTGTCTTCTTCAATGGGGACAATTATGGACTGTCTTCTTCAGATGGGGACAATTATGGACTGTCTTCTTCAGATGGGGACAATTATGGACTGTCTTCTTCAGATGGGGACAATTATGGACTGTCTTCTTCAATGGGGACAATTATGGACTGTCTTCTTCAATGGGGACAATTATGGACTGTCTTCTTCAATGGGACTTCTTCAATGGGGACAATTATGGACTGTCTTCTTCAATGGGGACAATTATGGACTGTCTTCTTCAATGGGGACAATTATGGACTGTCTTCTTCAATGGGGACAATTATGGACTGCCTTCTTCAATGGGGACAATTATGGACTGTCTTCTTCAATGGGGACAATTATGGACTGCCTTCTTCAATGGGGCTCCGTGAGGCTGAGATGACCATTGCAAAATGTTGATTTAGTCGTCAATTTCTTTGTGAAATTTCATGTGTGCTATTATCTCGCTGGAAGATCCACTGCTGGTAGAAGGAAAACAGGTTTTTGGTTAAAATGTCCCGGTACTGGGTAAAGTTCATGATGACGTTGACCCTAACAAGGGCCCCAGCACCAGTGGAAGCAAAACATAAAATATCCACCACCATATTTTTTACAGTAGGTATGGGATCCTTTTCTGCTTATCACATATTTCTTTCAACACCAAACCCTGGCCAAAGAGCTCTATTTTCATCTAATCTGACCATAACACCGGATCCAATTATATTTGTTGGATGACATGAAAATAGCAATAATAATATTCAGAGTCAATTGACTACTAACTCGGCCATCTGAAACTTCATGTGAGCAGTCTCTTTTTGCTCCTACTCATTCAGTCAAGCCTCTCTTCCTGTCATGTGATATTTCAGCTTTATAATGCCATTCGCTCCTACTCATTCAGTCAAGCCTCTCTTCCTGTCATGTGATATTCAGCTTTATAATGCCATTACCACACAACAGTACATTGGAGTGGGAAACACTACTCTAAACTGACTCCTTATCAGTCTTCTCTTCCTCTCCTAGTGATTTGGGTCACAGCTGGTCTGCCAGAGGGAATCTGAGGTGTGGAGGGGAGGGGTGAGTTGGTACCTTGGCCTGGCTGAGTGGTGAGAGAAACAAACAAACAACCAGCCACTAGCCTGGCTGTATAATGTATAGGAAGACACGGCATGACAATGATAGAAGTGGTGGCTAAAGCATATATAGTGTGGGACTAACCACCACAGCAGTATAGCCTTCCCTGTAGCTCAGTTGGTAGAGCATGGTGTTTGCAACACCAGGGTTGTGGGTTCGATTCCCACGGGGGGCCAGCACAGAAAAAAAAAAATGTATGAAATTGTATAAAATGTATACATTCACTACTGTAAGTCGCTCTGGATAAGAGCGTCTGCTAAATGACTAAAATGTAAAATGTAAAATGCAGTATTGCGACACAAATACCTTTGTACAACCCATTCTATATAACTGAACTAAAGGACTATCGCCCCCGTAGCACTTCTTTCATATGTATATACTGTGTTCTAGCCAAGGCCTTCCTATGCATCTATTGCTATACACTCTTCTATCCTACAGATATACTATATCCACACTGTCTATACATCACCACACATACGTATTTATACTACGGACTCCAACATTGCTCGTCGTAATATTTATACTTTTCTTAATTCCATTCTTTTTCCTTTTAGATTAGTGTGTATCGTTAGATATTACTGCACTGTTTGGGAGCTAGGAACACAAGCATTTCGCTACACCCACAATAACATCTGCTAAATGTGTACGCGACCAATACAATTGGATAAGCTTCTATCCAAAGAACACAGACAGTGGATAGCGATACAAGTCCAATACCAGCCATTGCAGTTGAAGCAATGGCTTTACAGAGCAAGTCGTTGTCAGGAGGACGGTCACGTGTGTTTTAGGAGCAGAGGATCCACGATCACTCCGTTGCGGATGAGTAAGGAAGATATACTGTAAAAAAAAATAAAAAATTTAAACACAGTGACGTGACATTTGTTTCAAATGCAGTTTCTCACCCAGAAATAATAAGTCTCCATATTTTAAATAAAAGTTTATTAAAGGTTAACAAGCTCAACAACAGTAACTAAACTGAAAAGGCAGTTCTAAGAAACAAATGTATTTAAAAAAAGTCATGCAAGCAATATCCAAGGCTTTGACTGGTCCATTCACTCCCATTGATTCAGATGGTGGTATATACACTTAAACCCTTGTGTGTGTGTGTGTGTGTGTGTGTGTGTCTCTTCTTTACAGCCATTACTGTAATAAATTATATATATACAGTCCTGTCTGTCTGTGATATGGGGTGGTCTCTCTCCACCCTCCTCTTCATCAGTAACGTCTCAGCTGATGCCATCGACTTCGTTCACTCTGCAGCATTACCAGTGTCTGATACGAGAAAAGAAGCTGGTCAGGTAAGTCTGGTAATAAATTGTGCATTTCAATGACAATCTGCAAATGGGTCTAAATCAAAATCAAACTACTGTGTGAGAAATAGTCATTCACTTTGTCTTATACTTGGAAGAGAAGTGTGCAATCTAGTTCTAACGGAGTCTGTTTGAAGATGAAGAGAAAAATGGCCTGAGAGAGAAAACAAAAAAAAGTGAACCTACTTTTCCCATCGCAGGCGACTATCTTGACTTTGTCCACCTTGACCAGATCTGTCACCTCCCTGAACTCCACATCATTCAGAACGAAGGTCCACACGTTGTCACAGAATCTATAGGTGTTTAGTGACCCCTAGAGGCGAGAGAATGTCACAACACATTAAAAAAAAGCTGTACAAAGCAGAACGGCATTTTAACCAAATGATATATTAATAAAACAAACCTACAGCTATGATTTCAGCTCATGTTGATGTATTAATAAAACAAACCTACAGCTATGATTTCAGCTCATGTTGATGTATTAATAAAACAAACCTACAGCTATGATTTCAGCTCATGTTCAACCAGGGATGGGAAAGCTTATCTTACGTGTGGGTGAAAGCTCTTGCTCCGGCCAAAAACAGTCATCTGTTTCAACTAACCAATTGTGTACATAATTATATTACATTCTTCTACTACTTATTATTTGACTTTGATTATATTGATATTGTACTGCACTGTTGAGGGAGCTTGCAAGTAAACATTAGGCTGCACCGTTTATACCAGTTGTAAACTGTGTACGTGACAAATAAACTTTGATTTGATTTAACCATAACCTTCAATACAGTCTTTGTTGAATCAGCTGTGATGTTGCTTTGGCTAGAGAGAAAACCTGCACCTGTCCCAGCCCTCGCACCCGTATTTGTCCCCATTTTTAAGGTAGGTGCAAACAGGGGAGTAATAATTAGTCCAAACAGTTGTGTTTTGCCCATGAAAACAAGAGTTTCTATTAGAGAAATTCAGGTCGGTCTCTTCCTCGTTTCGTTTGCTTCCTAGTGAACACAAGCCAGTCCTCACCTTAAAGTTGACCCTGTTGCGAACCCGGTTGGCCAGCGCTGTGTTGATGGCTTTGTCAAACTGGAGGAGAACTTGAAGCGCTAACTGCGGCGTGATCTGTTGGGTCTAGGAAAATAGATAGACAACCGTTTTTCATTTCATCATGACTCAAGTTAACATTGTAAGAAATATACTGCTCCAAAAAATAAAGGGAACACTTAAACAACACATCCTAGATCTGAATGAAATAAATAATCTTATTAAATACTTTTTTCTTTACATAGTTGAATGTGCTGACAACAAAATCACACAAAAATAATCAATGGAAATCCAATTTATCAACCCATGGAGGTCTGGATTTGGAGTCACACTCAAAATTAAAGTGGAAAACCACACTACAGGCTGATCCAACTTTGATGTAATGTCCTTAAAACAAGTCAAAATGAGGCTCAGTAGTGTGTGTGGCCTCCACGTGCCTGTATGACCTCCCTACAACGCCTGGGCATGCTCCTGATGAGGTGGCGGATGGTCTCCTGAGGGATCTCCTCCCAGACCTGGACTAAAGCATCCGCCAACTCCTGGACAGTCTGTGGTGCAACGTGGCGTTGGTGGATGGAGCGAGACATGATGTCCCAGATGTGCTCAATTGGATTCAGGTCTGGGGAACGGGCGGGCCAGTCCATAGCATCAATGCCTTCCTCTTGCAGGAACTGCTGACACACTCCAGCCACATGAGGTCTAGCATTGTCTTGCATTAGGAGGAACCCAGGGCCAACCGCACCAGCATATGGTCTCACAAGGGGTCTGAGGATCTCATCTCGGTACCTAATGGCAGTCAGGCTACCTCTGGCGAGCACATGGAGGGCTGTGCGGCCCCCCCAAAGAAATGCCACCCCACATGACTGACCCACCGCCAAACCGGTCATGCTGGAGGATGTTGCAGGTAGCAGAACGTTCTCCACGGCGTCTCCAGACTCTGTCACGTGCTCAGTGTGAACCTGCTTTCATCTGTGAAGAGCACAGGGCGCCAGTGGCGAATTTGCCAATCTTGGTGTTCTCTGGCAAATGCCAAACGCCTGCACGGTGGTGGGCTGAATGCACAACCCTCACCTGTGGACGTCAGGCCCTCATACCACCCTCATGGAGTCTGTTTCTGACCGTTTGAGCAGACATGCACATTTGTGGCCTGCTGGAGGTCATTTTGCAGGGCTCTGGCAGTGCTCCTCCTTGCACAAAGGCGGAGGTAGCGGTCCTGCTGCTGGGTTGTTGCCCTCCTACGGCCTCCTCCACGTCTCCTGATGTACTGGCCTGTCTCCTGGTAGCGCCTCCATGCTCTGGACACTACGCTGACAGACACAGCAAATCTTCTTGCCACAGCTCGCATTGATGTGCCATCCTGGATGAGCTGCACTACCTGAGCCGCTTGTGTGGGTTGTAGACTCCGTCTCATGCTACCACTAGAGTGAAAGCACCGCCAGCATTCAAGTGACCAAAACATCAGCCAGGAAGCATAGGAACTGAGAGGTGGTCTGTGGTCCCCACCTGCAGAACCACTCCTTTATTGGAGGTGTCTTGCTAATTGCCTATAATTTCCACCTGTTGTCTATTCCATTTGCACAACAGCATGTGAAATTTATTGTCAATCAGTGTTGCTTCCTAAGTGGACAGTTTGATTTCACAGAAGTGTGATTGACTTGGAGTTACATTGTGTTGTTTAAGTGTTCCCTTTATTTTTTTGAGCAGTGTATATACCTAGCTACTGTTTTCAGATGAGTAGCTAACAGTAGCTGGTAAAGTATAATAGCTAGTGATTGAGAAGTGCTGGAGTGAAGCTTGAACCAGAAATCCTGAATTTACTGAGTTAATGCACCACCACCAGCTTTACCTAGTCGTGCATACGCGGATAACAGCTAACTAATGAGCCAGTTACTAGCTATCAGAGAACTAGCAATGGAAATGTAGTGAATCCAAATAACGTTACTCATCACTACTGACTTTGGCTAAATTAAGCTGGCTGTTTTTCACCGATCAAAACTGAGCCTGTAAATTAGCTTTCTCGAACTAATATTTTAGCTTCTTCGTTCAAATCAGACGTCACTGCAGCCATTTATGGAGATGCTTCTTGTTAGCGTGGCTAACTAGTTAGCTAGCTATGTAGAAGACGAGAAGGTAACTAGCTAGCTAACCAGTTATTTCTCGTGAAAGATAACACCTTTCAGATATCGAAGTTAACGATGGATAATGTGGCTTCATAATTAGCTCGCTAACTTAACTTGCTATCCCAAACAAAGTGCAACTAGATAACGTTAGCTAATTATCTAGCTAGCTTGGAAGCTAGCATAGCTGGTGTTTACCTGAATTAGCTCGTCAAGGCTCTCTTGCAGACTGTTTCCTAGCGTCGTATTTCTGTAGAGCTGGTATGCCATTGTAATAAATTAATTTACTAGTAAGATTGTGCACAATTCACTACCAAAGTACGATTTACTAGCGGAATTTAACCAATAGTACGCGGTGTTTTCAGAAACCGACCTGTGAGCCCCCGACTACGGAACACCGCGGAGGACAAACACAATATTACGTATCGTATATTCCCCCCCAGAACCTTCAGAAAGCGTTTATACCGGTGAGAACCGCTAGATGGTAGCAGATGACAGAAGAACAGGGTGATTCACTAGAACTGTATCTGTACTGTAGAAAGAAAAGTCTGCAAGGGTACTGTTATCTGTGGATAAGAGACGGAAGACTATTGATTGTGTATCATGTTTTTATTGACTGACAAAAGGTTTGTGTCAATGCAATATTAATAAAAAATAAAAAAATAGTATATATTTTTTTTCAACAATTATACAATTATCATCTTAAAATGAAATACTTTTTGGGATTCCATCAGTTGAGTACAATTTCAAAAGCAACAAACAAGCATGTTATGAAAAGGAATATAAACTGTAAAGTACTTTTTTTTGTGAATACTTAGATATTTTAGTTCCTTTTGAAAATGATGTATTATCAACAATACTGTTTATAAAGACTAATGATGTTAACTCCCAAATCACCCATTCATATGTTCCCCCCCCCCCCCTCCACAGTAATCTCTTACATTAATCAGTAAAGAGCAGTCTCTCAGCTTTGTGATACGAAAATAAAAAAAAAACACTCAACTTTGTTGATCACTTTTTTTTTTAATCACACTGGAAGAGACAGTGTCAAGGCTAATGCTAACAGAACAGAGTTATTCGTTAGAGATGCCAGAGTAGGATAAATGCATCTGCCCACAGATGCTTGAATAAGCATTTATATATACAAAACACCAGATAAATCATGGTTAGAGCAAGGTGGAGATTTTGTCAACTTCATTTCAACATTATACATGGTTGTTTTGGTAATGCATAGATCTATTGAAGGAGCGGATTTGAAATGACACTTTTTTTTAAAATTTCTTTCTTCTTTTTTTTTTAAATACAGAGAATATAAATAAAAGGAAATTACATTGTAAATATGTCAGAGCAGGTAATGCAATTATTTGGACAAAGTCGGGGACTGGTGGGCTCAACATAAACCAAAACTATTGACATTGATCTATGTATCTATCTATTCAGTTTCCCCCAGAATAAAAGTCATTGAGTTCAATTAACTTATTTATATGTCCTTACAGTGGTATGTTAAGAGAGGAGGAGGGGTTTACAGTGGTATGTTAATGTAGGAGGAGGGGTTTACAGTGGTATGTTAATAGAGGAGCAGGGGTTTACAGTGGTATGTTAAGAGAGGAGGAGGGGTTTACAGTGGTATGTTAAGAGAGGAGGAGGGGTTTACAGTGGTATGTTAAGAGAGGAGGAGGGGTTTACAGTGGTATGTTAATAGAGGAGGAGGGGTTTACAGTGGTATGTTAATAGAGGAGCAGGGGTTTACAGTGGTATGTTAATAGAGGAGGAGGGGTTTACAGTGGTATGTTAATAGAGGAGGCGGGGTTTACAGTGGTATGTTAATAGAGGAGGAGGGGTTTACAGTGGTATGTGTTAATGGAGGAGGCGGGGTTTACAGTGGTATGTTAATAGAGGAGGCGGGGTTTACTGTGGTATGTTAATAGAGGAGGCGGGGTTTACAGTGGTATGTTAATAGAGGAGGCGGGGTTTACAGTGGTATGTTAATGGAGGAGGCGGGGTTTACAGTGGTATGTGTTAATGGAGGAGGAGTGGTTTACAGTGGTATGTTAATGTTGGAGGAGGGGTTTTCAGTGGTATGTGTTGATGGAGGAGGCGGGGTTTACAGGGGTATGTGTTAATAGGGGAGGCGGGGTTTACAGTGGTATGTGTTAATGGAGGAGGCGGGGTTTACAGTGGTATGTTAATATAGGTGGTGGGGTTTACAGTGGTATGTGTTAATGGAGGAGGCGGGGTTTACAGTGGTATGTTAATGTAGGAGGTGGGGTTTACAGTGGTATGTTAATGGAGGAGGAGGGGTTTACAGTGGTATGTGTTAATGGAGGAGGTGGGGTTTACAGTGGTATGTTAATAGAGGAGCAGGGGTTTACAGTGGTATGTTAATAGAGGAGCAGGGGTTTACAGTGGTATGTTAATGGAGGAGGCGGGGTTTACAGTGGTATGTTAATGTAGGAGGCGGGGTTTACAGTGGTATGTTAATGGAGGAGGCGGGGTTTACAGTGGTATGTTAATGGAGGAGGAGGGGTTTACAGTGGTATGTTAATGGAGGAGGAGGGGTTTACAGTGGTATGTTAATGGCGGAGGCGGGGTTTACAGTGGTATGTTAATGGAGGAGGAGGGGTTTACAGTGGTATGTTAATGGAGGAGGAGGGGTTTACAGTGGTATGTTAATGGAGGAGGTGGGGTTTACAGTGGTATGTTAATGGAGGAGGTGGGGTTTACAGTGGTATGTTAATGGAGGAGGTGGGGTTTACAGTGGTATGTTAATGGAGGAGGTGTGGTGCAGAGCAGTAGATGATGATCAATAGAGAAAACAGGAAGGAAATGGGTACTACTTCCTTCGTTTAATTACTGTGTCAAACTGAATTACATAACCAATCACAAAACAAGCACACAGCAGCAGATATGGCTTATCTACTGTGTGTGTGTGTGTGTGTGTGTGTGTGTGTGTGTGTGTGTGTGTGTGTGTGTGTGTGTGTGTGTGTGTGTGTGTGTGTGTGTGTGTGTGTGTGTGTGTGTGTGTGTGTGTGTGTGTACACCAAAGTGTTTCCATCACAACATCACAGCTCAGCTCAACATTTAAGTTGTTTCCCCAGCATGTACATCTCTGTTAAACTGTACAGTTTAACAGTGATGTAGTGCAGTGGAAGTTGGTACATCCTGGGGATTGGATGGACTGTACAGTTTAACAGTGATGTAGTGCAGTGGAAGTTGGTACATCCTGGGGATTGGATGGACTGTACAGTTTAACAGTGATGTAGTGCAGTGGAAGTTGGTACATCCTGGGGATTGGATGGACTGTACAGTTTAACAGTGATGTACTGCAGTGGAAGTTGGTACATGCTGGGGATTGGATGGACTGTACAGTTTAACAGTGATGTAGTGCAGTGGAAGTTGGTACATCCTGGGGATTGGATGGACTGTACAGTTTAACAGTGATGTAGTGCAGTGGAAGTTGGTACATCCTGGGGATTGGATGGACTGTACAGTTTAACAGTGATGTAGTGCAGTGGAAGTTGGTACATCCTGGGGATTGGATGGACTGTACAGTTTAACAGTGATGTACTGCAGTGGAAGTTGGTACATGCTGGGGATTGGATGGACTGTACAGTTTAACAGTGATGTAGTGCAGTGGAAGTTGGTACATCCTGGGGATTGGATGGACTGTACAGTTTAACAGTGATGTACTGCAGTGGAAGTTGGTACATGCTGGGGATTGGATGGACTGTACAGTTTAACAGTGATGTACTGCAGTGGAAGTTGGTACATCCTGGGGATTGGATGGACTGTACAGTTTAACAGTGATGTACTGCAGTGGAAGTTGGTACATGCTGGGGATTGGATGGACTGTACAGTTTAACAGTGATGTACTGCAGTGGAAGTTGGTACATCCTGGGGATTGGATGGACTGTACAGTTTAACAGTGATGTAGTGCAGTGGAAGTTGGTACATGCTGGGGATTGGATGGACTGTACAGTTTAACAGTGATGTAGTGCAGTGGAAGTTGGTACATGCTGGGGATTGGATGGACTGTACAGTTTAACAGTGATGTAGTGCAGTGGAAGTTGGTACATGCTGGGGATTGGATGGACTGTACAGTTTAACAGTGATGTAGTGCAGTGGAAGTTGGTACATGCTGGGGATTGGATGGACTGTACAGTTTAACAGTGATGTACTGCAGTGGAAGTTGGTACATGCTGGGGATTGGATGGACTGTACAGTTTAACAGTGATGTAGTGCAGTGGAAGTTGGTACATCCTGGGGATTGGATGAACTGTACAGTTTAACAGTGATGTAGTGCAGTGGAAGTTGGTACATCCTGGGGATTGGATGGACTGTACAGTTTAACAGTGATGTAGTGCAGTGGAAGTTGGTACATCCTGGGGATTGGATGGACTGTACAGTTTAACAGTGATGTAGTGCAGTGGAAGTTGGTACATGCTGGGGATTGGATGGACTGTACAGTTTAACAGTGATGTAGTGCAGTGGAAGTTGGTACATGCTGGGGATTGGATGGACTGTACAGTTTAACAGTGATGTACTGCAGTGGAAGTTGGTACATGCTGGGGATTGGATGGACTGTACAGTTTAACAGTGATGTAGTGCAGTGGAAGTTGGTACATCCTGGGGATTGGATGGACTGTACAGTTTAACAGTGATGTACTGCAGTGGAAGTTGGTACATCCTGGGGATTGGATGGACTGTACAGTTTAACAGTGATGTAGTGCAGTGGAAGTTGGTACATCCTGGGGATTGGATGGACTGTACAGTTTAACAGTGATGTAGTGCAGTGGAAGTTGGTACATGCTGGGGATTGGATGGACTGTACAGTTTAACAGTGATGTAGTGCAGTGGAAGTTGGTACATGCTGGGGATTGGATGGACTGTACAGTTTAACAGTGATGTAGTGCAGTGGAAGTTGGTACATCCTGGGGATTGGATGGACTGTACAGTTTAACAGTGATGTAGTGCAGTGGAAGTTGGTACATGCTGGGGATTGGATGGACTGTACAGTTTAACAGTGATGTACTGCAGTGGAAGTTGGTACATGCTGGGGATTGGATGGACTGTACAGTTTAACAGTGATGTAGTGCAGTGGAAGTTGGTACATCCTGGGGATTGGATGGACTGTACAGTTTAACAGTGATGTAGTGCAGTGGAAGTTGGTACATCCTGGGGATTGGATGGACTGTACAGTTTAACAGTGATGTAGTGCAGTGGAAGTTGGTACATCCTGGGGATTGGATGGACTGTACAGTTTAACAGTGATGTAGTGCAGTGGAAGTTGGTACATCCTGGGGATTGGATGGACTCTACAGTTTAACAGTGATGTAGTGCAGTGGAAGTTGGTACATCCTGGGGATTGGATGGACTGTACAGTTTAACAGTGATGTAGTGCAGTGGAAGTTGGTACATGCTGGGGATTGGATGGACTGTACAGTTTAACAGTGATGTACTGCAGTGGAAGTTGGTACATGCTGGGGATTGGATGGACTGTACAGTTTAACAGTGATGTACTGCAGTGGAAGTTGGTACATCCTGGGGATTGGATGGACTGTACAGTTTAACAGTGATGTACTGCAGTGGAAGTTGGTACATCCTGGGGATTGGATGGACTGTACAGTTTAACAGTGATGTACTGCAGTGAAAGTTGGTACATGCTGGGGATTGGATGGACTGTACAGTTTAACAGTGATGTAGTGCAGTGAAAGTTGGTACATCCTGGGGATTGGATGGACTGTACAGTTTAACAGTGATGTACTGCAGTGGAAGTTGGTACATGTTGGGGATTGGATGGACTGTACAGTTTAACAGTGATGTAGTGCAGTGAAAGTTGGTACATCCTGGGGATTGGATGGACTGTACAGTTTAACAGTGATGTAGTGCAGTGGATGTTGGTACATGCTGGGGATTGGATGGACTGTACAGTTTAACAGTGATGTACTGCAGTGAAAGTTGCAAACATGAAATGAACAATATAACACCACTTTTTAACTTAAAGATTGTGAAAATGTGTGGAGCCAATTTGGTAAATAACTGGTTTTGTCTGGTTCTTTTTAACGGATCCTATTGAAGTAATGTGGATTACGGGGTGTATAGATATCATTATTAATGATCACGCAGGCTAAAAGAAAAGCAGATCGCGTTCCAATCTGGTGTGATGTTTGGCTAAATGAATATTTAACAGCTGATGAAATATTAACGGGGAACTAATGAGGGAAACATTAGAAAACAGCACGATAAGTGCACTTCGAACTGCGTGGCGTACAAAATGTTTTGCGGTGTTTTTACAGTACAGAACCATGCGGCGTCACAAATGCTACCCTACTTCCTTTATAGTGCACTATATTAGACTAGAGCCCTATGGACCCTGGTCAAAAGTAGTGCACTAAATAGGGAATAGGGTGCCATTTGCGCCCTTTTTTTTTACTGCCCACACTAACCATTAGTCTAATTTGAACTCTGCTGTCAGAACAGTTTGTTTTCAATATGCCAGTCGTTAGGACGACTCACAAGGTCTGTGTTCCAGTAGGCAGCAGGGTTAGGAAATTAATCCTATTAGCTTTCTACTCTGTTTCTACATCCACAAATAGCATCCTATTCCCTATATAGTGGTACTACTATAGACCAGAGCCCTATTCCCTATATAGTACACTACTATAGACCAGAGCCCTATTCCCTATATAGTGGTACTGCTATAGACCAGAGCCCTATTCCCTATATAGTGGTACTGCTATAGACCAGAGCCCTATTCCCTATATAGTGGTACTACTATAGACAAGAGCCCTATTCCCTATATAGTAGTACTACTATAGACCAGAGCCCTATTCCCTATATAGTGGTACTACTATAGACCAGGGCCCTATTCCCTATATAGTGGTACTACTATAGACCAGAGCCCTATTCCCTATATAGTGGTACTACTATAGACCAGAGCCCTATTCCCTATATAGTGGTACTGCTATAGACCAGAGCCCTATTCCCTATATAGTGGTACTACTATAGACCAGAGCCCTATTCCCTATATAGTGCACTACTTTTGACCAGGACCCTATTCCCTATATAGTGGTACTACTATAGACCAGGGCCCTATTCCCTATATAGTGCACTACTTTTGACCAGGACCCTATTCCCTATATAGTGGTACTACTTTTGACCAGGACCCTATTCCCTATATAGTGCACTACTTTTGACCAGGACCCATAGAGTTCCATTTGGGATGCAGACAGGGTAGTAGAAGGATAATGTCCTGTGTTTGCTCTGGCTCTTGTTTCCTTTGACCATAATAAGATGTTTTGGTGTCCAAAAAAACTATACTTTTAAAGAATAACTTGCAAGACCTCTGAATTTAACCCGTATTCAGTCAATGTGTAATTGTCCTACTTTTACAACAAAGTTATTTTGTAAAATCCAATAAACAGTATGCACTTTGTAATGCTTACAAATGCTTCCATATTTTGAGTCATTGTACATTTTCTAGCACATTCTCAGGCAACAGAATAGTTGCTAGTGGCCTGATTGGTGGCTCTATAACGGCATCACTTAGTGACGATGATAGTAGTGGGTGATTACGATTCACTTTATGTTTCATAGATATTAACAGCCACTGTATTGGCTCTGTCCCTGACCCTGTCCATAACCCTGTCCCTAACCCTGTCCCTGACCCTGTCCCTAACCCTGTCTCTGTCCCTAACCCTGTCCCTAACCCTGTCCCTGACCCTGTCCCTAACCCTGTCCCTGTCCCTAACCCTGTCCCTAACCCTGTCCCTGTCCCTGTCCCTGTCCCTAACCCTGTCCCTAACCCTGTCCCTGACCCTGTCCCTAACCCTGTCCCTGTCCCTAACCCTGTCCCTAACCCTGTCCCTAACCCTGTCCCTGACCCTGTCCCTAACCCTGTCCCTAACCCTGTCCCTGTCCCTAACCCTGTCCCTAACCCTGTCCCTAACCCTGTCCCTGTCCCTAACCCTGTCCCTGTCCCTAACCCTGTCCCTAACCCTGTCCCTAATCCTGTCCCTAACCCTGTCCCTAACCCTGTCCCTGTCCCTGTCCCTAACCCTGTTCCCAACCCTGTCCCTGTCCCTAACCCTGTCCCTGTCCCTAACCCTGTCCCTAACCCACGTCCCTGTCCCTAACCCTGTCCTTAACCCTGTCCCTGACCCTGTCCCTAACCCTGTCCCTGTCCCTAACCCTGTCCCTAACCCTGTCCCTGTCCCTGTCCCTGTCCCTAACCCTGTCCCTAACCCTGTCCCTGACCCTGTCCCTAACCCTGTCCCTGTCCCTAACCCTAACCCTGTCCCTAACCCTGTCCCTAACCCTGTCCCTGACCCTGTCCCTAACCCTGTCCCTAACCCTGTCCCTGTCCCTAACCCTGTCCCTAACCCTGTCCCTAACCCTGTCCCTGTCCCTATCCCTGTCCCTAACCCTGTCCCTAATCCTGTCCCTAACCCTGTCCCTAACCCTGTCCCTGTCCCTGTCCCTAACCCTGTTCCCAACCCTGTCCCTGTCCCTAACCCTGTCCCTGTCCCTAACCCTGTCCCTAACCCTGTCCCTGTCCCTAACCCTGTCCTTAACCCTGTCCCTGACCCTGTCCCTAACCCTGTCCCTGTCCCTAACCCTGTCCTTAACCCTGTCCCTGACCCTGTCCCTAACCCTGTCCCTAACCCTGTCCCTGTCCCTAACCCTGTCCTTAACCCTGTCCCTGACCCTGTCCCTAACCCTATCCCTAACCCTGTCCCTGTCCCTGTCCCTGTCCCTGTCCCTAACCCTGTCCCTGTCCCTAACCCTGTCCCTAACCCTATCCCTAACCCTGTCCCTGTCCCTAACCCTGTCCCTGTCCCTAACCCTGTCCCTAACCCTAACTCTGTCCCTGTCCCTAACCCTGTCCCTAACCCTATCCCTAACCCTGTCCCTGTCCCTGTCCCTAACCCTGTCCCTGTCCCTAACCCTGTCCCTAACCCTATCCCTAACCCTGTCCCTGTCCCTAACCCTGTCCCTAACCCTGTCCTTAACCCTGTCCCTGTCCCTAACCCTATCCCTAACCCTAACCCTAACCCTGTCCCTGTCCCTAACCCTGTCCCTGTCCCTAACCCTGTCCCTAACCCTGTCCTTAACCCTGTCCCTAACCCTGACCCTGTCCCTATCCCTGTCCCTATCCCTGTCCCTAACCCTGTCCCTGTCCCTAACCCTGGAGAGTGTCTGATTCACTCAGAATGATCATCATTATACATCAACAACATTTACACACTTTTTCTAAATCGGCTAATTAAATCTGCAAACAAATAATTACATGAGCCAATGAGAACAATTAATTCCACAATGCCTCTGAGACTTGGATCTGCATATTGAATTAGTTAATTATCATGCTGTGAAAAATGGAGTGTAACTGGAGGGATTTTATGCTTTCTGTACCTTGAAATCTAGTTTTGTAATAAATGTTGGAACCCGATTTGACTCCATTTGAGCACCTGAATTTTACCACCTGTGCATATCTGCGCTCTTTTAATTTTTAAACATCAACCCCTGTACCTCCTGTATTGTAATACGATGTAAACAATCACGGTATACTAATAACCATATTAATTATTCAATAATATGGTGGTCCGTTTATAAATTACATTTCTTATTTTGGGGGGGATCTGTAGCACAAACATCACAGATTTTCATAGCAGTCAACATTATTGCAATTGTTAATTCTCAATTTGCACACGTTTATCATTGAAACCATATCAATAAAAGCACGAGTGACAGATATTTTCCCCTTTCTTCCCCTCTTCCGTTAAATCACCACAACACAATGGAAGACCGTGATCTGTGAAAATGAAAATGTATTTTGGGACTCTTATAACAAAAAAAACAGTGTGAGATGCAGTGTGAACCGCTAAAGGCTGGTTAATGTATAGCTGTTGTAAGAGCTCCATACCCCCCCCCCCCCCACCCCACCCTGGCCTCTGATAACAACAGAGCAGTACGCCAGACTCCCACCCTGGCCTCTGATAACAACAGAGCAGTACGCCAGCCTGGCCTCTGATAACAACAGAGCAGTACGCCAGACTCCCACCCTGGCCTCTGATAACAACAGAGCAGTACGCCAGCCTGGCCTCTGATAACAACAGAGCAGTACGCCAGGCTGGCCTCTGATAACAACAGAGCAGTACGCCAGCCTGGCCTCTGATAACAACAGAGCAGTACGCCAGGCTGGCCTCTGATAACAACAGAGCAGTACGCCAGCCTCCACCCTGGCCTCTGATAACAACAGAGCAGTACGCCAGCCTCCACCCTGGGCTGCTTGACAGAGGAATATTTGCTGACATATAACCCAGGCCGAGTCAGAGATCATTAGTCCTGTGACTGATGGGAGGGCGGCGATGACTTGCCACTTTTATTTCCCTGCCGCAGCTGAGCTCCTTGACCAAGGGTGCGTCCCAAAGGATACCCTCTTCCCTAGATAGTGCACTACTTTTCAACAGAGTCCTATGGGAGGGACTTCTGGGCCCTGGTTAAAAGTAGTGCGCTATATATAGGGGAATAGGGAGCCGTTTGGAACCCGGATCAAGCTAGCTCAGCGGACACAACCTTTCAAGTCCTGTTACCAGCTCAATGGCTCTAACGTAAAAATGGGTCCCTTCGTCAGGCGCCTATCCATCTTGATCATCTGTGATGGGCTATCAATAATGTTTCAGGCTGGTTGAGCACTTGGCTGAAGGTTAAATAAATTTCCCTGTGATGGTTTGCATGATCGTACCCAAGCGGAAGGATTTCCAATTTGCAACAGCTTTTCTCTCCAGCAAGCTGGGGGGGGGGGGGGGGGGGGGGGGGTCGGAGTCTGTCTGCGTTAGGGGAACACCCCAGCCAGCTGATCTCCATAGCGATACAGGAATAAGGTGTTAATAAGGTTCTTTAGAACATGTGAACTACATTATTAAAGGGGATGTCTTGTTAAAGCAGTCAATAAAGTCCTTTAGAACATGTGAACTACATTATTAAAGGGGATGTCTTGATAAAGCAGTCAATAAAGTCCTTTAGAACATGTGAACTACATTATTAAAGGGGACAATAAGTACAACGTGTGGATAAGTTTATTATGAAAGTCGTTTTTTAAAGTTTTATATAAGGAATATGATTATGGCATACAGTAATAACATTTATAATATTTCAAATGAGAATTGTAATACACAAACTACTGTATATAGTATGTTATGGCTTTAAAAGACATCTGGGTGAAATGGAGGACTTGATCACTACAGTAATAGTCATGATGGAAGCCATGGAAGATGGAAGCCATGGAAGATGGAAGCCATGGAAGATGGAAGCCATGGAAGATGGAAGCCGTGGAAGAGCAGAAATATGAAGGTTTTTTTTTTGCATCATGCTTTCAACCAATGTGTTTTGGTTGTCCCTACTAATTGCAGAAATGATGCATACAGACAGAAGTCCTCTTCAGTGACTGTATTCAGAGCTCTTGTGCTCGCCGGCATTGAGACTAGACTTGTTTGTGCGGGAGCTGAGTTTTCCTCAGATTTTTTGTTGTTGTTCTTCATAGTTTTTATTGTTGAAAAGATTCAAATACATTTTGTTTTGATTGGATTAAGAATGAATTGGTTTGATTACAGTTGTTCTCTTTAATGTTTTAGTTTCTGTGACCTCAGAAAAAACATTTTGGTCTCTGAAAGAAAATTCTCAAATAGTGTATTTCCAGTGTACTGTAGGTCTGACATAATGGTGTATTTCCAGTGTACTGTAGGTCTGACATAATGGTGTATTTCCAGTATACTGTAGGTCTGTCATAATGGTGTATTTCCAGTATACTGTAGGTCTGACATAATGGTGTATTTCCAGTGTACTGTAGGTCTGACATAATGGTGTATTTCCAGTGTACTGTAGGGTGACATAATGGTGTATTTCCAGTATACTGTAGGTCTGACATAATGGTGTATTTCCAGTGTACTGTAGGTCTGACATAATGGTGTATTTCCAGTGTACTGTAGGGTGACATAATGGTGTATTTCCAGTATACTGTAGGTCTGTCATAATGGTGTATTTCCAGTATACTGTAGGTCTGACATAATGGTGTATTTCCAGTGTACTGTAGGTCTGACATAATGGTGTATTTCCAGTGTACTGTAGGTCTGACATAATGGTGTATTTCCAGTATACTGTAGGTCTGTCATAATGGTGTATTTCCAGTATACTGTAGGTCTGACATAATGGTGTATTTCCAGTATACTGTAGGTCTGACATAATGGTGTATTTCCAGTATACTGTAGGTCTGACATAATGGTGTATTTCCAGTATACTGTAGGTCTGACATAATGGTGTATTTCCAGTGTACTGTAGGTCTGACATAATGGTGTTTTTCCAGTGTACTGTAGGTCTGACATAATGGTGTATTTCCAGTATACTGTAGGTCTGACATAATGGTGTATTTCCAGTGTACTGTAGGTCTGACATAATGGTGTATTTCCAGTGTACTGTAGGGTGACATAATGGTGTATTTCCAGTATACTGTAGGTCTGACATAATGGTGTATTTCCAGTGTACTGTAGGTCTGACATAATGGTGTATTTCCAGTGTACTGTAGGCCTGACATAATGGTGTATTTCCAGTATACTGTAGGTCTGACATAATGGTGTATTTCCAGTGTACTGTAGGTCTGACATAATGGTGTATTTCCAGTGTACTGTAGGTTTGACATAATGGTGTATTTCCAGTGTACTGTAGGTCTGACATAATGGTGTATTTTCAGTATACTGTAGGGTGACATAATGGTGTATTTCCAGTATACTGTAGGTCTGACATAATGGTGTATTTCCAGTGTACTGTAGGTCTGACATAATGGTGTATTTCCAGTGTACTGTAGGTCTGACATAATGGTGTATTTTCAGTATACTGTAGGTCTGACTTCAAACGTCCAAATGTCATGATTTTGTTTAGCTGAAGCTCTTTCAGACAGGCTGTATGAGTAGCAGAAGGATACCATTTTCCCTGTCTTTATCTGATGGTTTTATTGAATGTCTGTGCCCCGTTTCTCGCCTAATGTTCAAATGGCAAATTACAGCAAATATAATGACAAATAGCTCATTAAACATTACAAGCTTTCCCGAGTGCTAGATGGGAAATGTGGCAAGGAGATCAATTTAACTTTACAACCTAAAGCTGTGACAAAGTCAACAGGAAGTACCCAGTCAGTCATATTGCTGTCTGACATAATTAGACAGCAATACTTTATAATAGCTTTAATGAATAACAATGAACAAAATATTTAAAAGCTATTGATGGATAAGTGTTGAATTATTTGTGAACATTTGTGAACATGTATAATAACTGTAATAACAGTTAAATAAAGGTTAAATAAATATATATATGTATATATATATGCTCTCTGTAATAACTTTCACTGAGCTATATATATATGTAATAACACTGAAAGTTATTACAGAGAGTCACTGAATATTTTATTGAGTTCACAGTTCAGGTATAAACCTCAGAAGATGTTTTACAACAAGGTGAGGTGTGTCACGTTCAGACAGACAGAGGCCCGGTATCAAAACGTTCAGACAGACAGAGGCCCGGTATCAAAACCTTCAGACAGACAGAGGCCCGGTATCAAAACGTTCAGACAGACAGAGGCCCGGTGTCAAAACGTTCAGACAGACAGAGGCCCGGTATCAAAACGTTCAGACAGACAGAGGCCCGGTATCAAAACGTTCAGACAGACAGAGGCCCGGTATCAAAACGTTCAGACAGACAGAGGCCCGGTATCAAACGTTCAGACAGACAGAGGCCCGGTATCAAAACGTTCAGACAGACAGAGGCCCGGTATCAAAACGTTCAGACAGACAGAGGCCCGGTGTCAAAACGTTCAGACAGACAGAGGCCCGGTATCAAAACGTTCAGACAGACAGAGGCCCGGTGTCAAAACGTTCAGACAGACAGAGGCCCGGTATCAAAACGTTCAGACAGACAGAGGCCCGGTATCAAAACGTTCAGACAGACAGAGGCCCGGTGTCAAAACGTTCAGACAGACAGAGGCCCGGTATCAAAACGTTCAGACAGACAGAGGCCCGGTATCAAAACGTTCAGACAGACAGAGGCCCGGTGTCAAAACGTTCAGACAGACAGAGGCCCGGTATCAAAACGTTCAGACAGACAGAGGCCCGGTATCAAAACGTTCAGACAGACAGAGGCCCGGTGTCAAAACGTTCAGACAGACAGAGGCCCGGTATCAAAACGTTCAGACAGACAGAGGCCCGGTATCAAAGAAAAGCAAGATTGCCGTCTCCCGTACAGTACTTGAAAAGCCCTCATAAAACAAGAATAACGATAGTGTTTACTGCTAAAAGACAGCTGTCATCCACAATGGGTCCTGATGGATGACTGTCCAGACAGAGACACTGATGTGAGGGGAGGAGAGGAGAACCACAAGCTCCCCCAGGACTATACCATCCAAAAATTAATTACTCCGATTCAGCATTTTTAAATGTGCCACTTAATATACCGGCTGCATAATTAAATTTCCAGCCCTGTGACCTTGAGGAGCATTTCACCAGATAATAAATGAGATGAGCAGATAATCAACGTAGACACAACTACTGACTGGCTGAGGTGGTAGAGTAGGGCTGGGGCTAGGAGCTGGGATGGTAAGGTAGGAGCTGGGGTGGTAGAGTAGGGCTGGGGCTGGGGCTAGGAGCTGGGATGGTAGGGTAGGGCTGGGGCTAGGAGCTGGGATGGTAGGGTAGGAGCTGGGGTGGTAGAGTAGGGGCCTAGTGCTGGGGTGGTAAGGTAGGGGCCTAGTGCTGGGGTGGTAGAGTAGGGCTGGGGCTAGGAGCTGGGGTGGTAGGGTAGGAGCTGGGGTGGTAGAGTAGGGGCCTAGTGCTGGGGTGGTAGAGTAGGGGCCTAGTGCTGGGGTGGTAAGGTAGGGGCCTAGTGCTGGGGTGGTAGAGTAGGGCTGGGGCTAGGAGCTGGGATGGTAGGGTAGGAGCTGGGGTGGTAGAGTAGGGGCCTAGGGCTGGGGTGGTAGAGTAGGGGCCTAGTGCTGGGGTGGTAGAGTAGGGGCCTAGTGCTGGGGTGGTAAGGTAGGGGCCTAGTGCTGGGGTGGTAAGGTAGGGGCCTAGTGCTGGGGTGGTAGAGTAGGGGCCTAGTGCTGGGGTGGTAGAGTAGGGGCCTAGTGCTGGGGTGGTAGAGTAGGGGCCTAGTGCTGGGGTGGTAGAGTAGAAGCTGGGACTGGGTTGTGCTGGACTGGGACTGAGCTGGGCTGTGCTGGGACTGAGCTGGGCTGGGCTGGGACTGAGCTGAGCTGGGCTGGGCTGGGCTGGGACTGAGCTGGGACTAGGCTGAGCTGGGACTGAGCTGGGACTAGGCTGAGCTGGGACTGGGTTGTGCTGGGCTGGGACTGAGCTGGGCTGGGCTGGGACTGAGCTGAGCTGGGCTGAGCTGGGCTGGGACTGAGCTGGGACTAGGCTGAGCTGGGACTGAGCTGGGACTGAGCTGGGACTGAGCTGGGACTAGGCTGCGCTGGGACTGAGCTGGGACTAGGCTGAGCTGGGACTGAGCTGGGACTGAGCTGGGACTCGGTTGTGCTGGGCTGCGACAAAGCTGGGACTGAGCTGTGCTGGGCTGGGACTGAGCTGTGCTGGGCTGGGACTGAGCTGTGCTGGGCTGGGACTGAGCTGTGCTGGGCTGGGCTGGGCTGGGAAGCTCTGATGGGAAGCTGCAACGACATAACACCTGTCAAGGTCACCCAGTAGATGGAGATAAAGCCTCTGATTGACTGAACACAGACACAAAGAGAATGGGAGACTATAAAGCATCTCAGTCTGTCCTCTGTGGTAAATCCTCAGCCTAATGTTGTTAGGGCGGCTGAGGGGACATTCCCCATCAACATGTTGTGGCAAAAAAAAGAGACGTGCATTAAAACGGTCATATATTATATTAAACAAGTACCTTTATCACCATGCAGTTGATATAAATTGTGTGAATTTTCACGTGTGATGAATGTTGAGCTCAGAGATATATATACTCCTGTTGATTGATTTATATCAATGGTGTTATCTATAGTGAAGGTATCATCTGGGCAGCCCTTTAGAATAACATCCCTTAATAAAGCTGTTTTTATAATGGATTATTAGTAAATAGTTTAGGAATCATTTATTCGTCCTTAATCCTGCATTTGTAAATGTTAGAAACGTAGTTATTCACACATAAATTAACAACTATGTCATAATGAGTCATGAGTTCATTCATCATATCCTTATAAGGTCCTTTATAACCCATTTGCTAATCATCAGCTAAATCTTTTTTTTGCGTGGCCTCATCTAAAGTGATGGATATTTTTTATACTTTATAAATACTTTTATAAATGTTTTAAGTGACCAGTGTAATTTCTCACAAATAGTTGAATATGACATTGGTATACATTCCAACAGTACCTGATGCACCTTCAGGTCTCAAAATGGCCCCTAGAACATATCAATGGTTAAATGGCCCCTAGAACATATCAATGGTTAAATGGGCCTTAGAACATATCAATGTTTAAATGGCCCCTAGAACATATCAATGGTCAAATGGCCCCTAGAACATATCAATGGTTAAATGGTCCCTATAACATATCAATGGTTAAATGGTCCCTAGAACATATCAATGGTTAAATGGCCCCTAGAACATATCAATGGATGTTTTAAGAACACTGTTTTAATAGTGTAAAAGTTCATACACACTCTATACTGAGTAAAATAAACCTAAACATGTGTCAGAAAATGCTAACATAAGTGTTTCTTGGCAGTGACTTTTCTACCAAAACCAAAGTGTGGATTGCACTCAGTTAACCCAGAAATAAAATCTCACATAATTTGGTGATCTGCTTGATTAACAATTTAAAAAAATATATATATATATATATTTAACCTTTTGTCAAAATAAAGTATATATTATCCACATTTATTTTGACAAGGAGTCAATGCTGAGACCGAGGTCTCCATTACGGACGAGTGCTCTATTGTTCTGGGTCGGTACCTGTTAGAAATGGTGAGTTTCGGTTTGTGAATTCTCCACCCTCACAAGAGGAAACACTCAGCCAAAAACATCCCATCCCGTCTTCTGGTTTATGCTCAGAATCTGTCAAAGTGAAAATAGGAGCAGTCCCATAGTCCCATACGGAGGTAAGGAATATATATATATATATCTGAATACATTATTCCGCTGACTATCACGTAAAGGTGCCCGCAAAACAATAGTCACGTGTGAAAATAGTTCAAAGACTGAAGCATTGGAAGCATTTAAAGATCATAGACCTACGTTTAACATTTCTACCTGAATCCCACATCAGGAGGTAAAGGAAGGAAATACAAACCCAAACCCTTGGCTTCTATATATTTCCTTTAACATCCTGTGTGCTGTTGATCCTGGTTTAACCAGTGATATGTTCTAGGGGCCATTTTGAGACCTTGGGGAACATCAGGTACTGCTGAAATGTCTACCCAATGGCATGTCCATCTTTTTGTGAGAATTTACACGGGTCACTCAAAACATTTATAAAGAATTGATAAAGTATAAATATCCCACTTTAATAATTAGTATATTGTGTATTAGGACCTGTATTAAACATGTTATGAATGTAGTAATAATTAGTATATTGTGTATTAGGACCTGTATTAAACATGTTATGAATGTAGTAATAATTAGTATATTGTGTATTAGGACCTGTATTAAACATGTTATGAATGTAGTAATGATTAGTATATTGTGTATTAGGACCTGTATTAAACATGTTATGAATGTAGTAATAATTAGTATATTGTGTATTATGACCTGTATTAAACATGTTATGAATGTAGTAATAATTAGTATATTGTGTATTAGGACCTGTATTAAACATGTTATGAATGTAGTAATAATTAGTATATTGTGTATTAGGACCTGTAATAAACATGTTATGAATGTAGTAATAATTAGTATATTGTGTATTAGGACCTGTATTAAACATGTTATGAATGTAGTAATAATTAGTATATTGTGTATTAGGACCTGTATTAAACATGTTGTGAATGTAGTAATGATTAGTATATTGTGTATTAGGACCTGTATTAAACATGTTATGAATGTAGTAATAATTAGTATATTGTGTATTAGGACCTGTATTAAACATGTTATGAATGTAGTAATGATTAGTATATTGTGTATTATGACCTGTATTAAACATGTTATGAATGTAGTAATAATTAGTATATTGTGTATTAGGACCTGTATTAAACATGTTATGAATGTAGTAATAATTAGTATATTGTGTATTAGGACCTGTATTAAACATGTTATTAATGTAGTAATGATTAGTATATTGTGTATTAGGACCTGTATTAAACATGTTATGAATGTAGTAATGATTAGTATATTGTGTATTAGGACCTGTATTAAACATGTTATGAATGTAGTAATAATTAGTATATTGTGTATTAGGACCTGTATTAAACATGTTATTAATGTAGTAATGATTAGTATATTGTGTATTAGGACCTGTATTAAACATGTTATGAATGTAGTAATGATTAGTATATTGTGTATTAGGACCTGTATTAAACATGTTATGAATGTAGTAATAATTAGTATATTGTGTATTATGACCTGTATTAAACATGTTATGAATGTAGTAATAATTAGTATATTGTGTATTAGGACCTGTATTAAACATGTTATGAATGTAGTAATAATTAGTATATTGTGTATTAGGACCTGTAATAAACATGTTATGAATGTAGTAATAATTAGTATATTGTGTATTAGGACCTGTATTAAACATGTTATGAATGTAGTAATAATTAGTATATTGTGTATTAGGACCTGTATTAAACATGTTGTGAATGTAGTAATGATTAGTATATTGTGTATTAGGACCTGTATTAAACATGTTATGAATGTAGTAATAATTAGTATATTGTGTATTAGGACCTGTATTAAACATGTTATGAATGTAGTAATGATTAGTATATTGTGTATTATGACCTGTATTAAACATGTTATGAATGTAGTAATAATTAGTATATTGTGTATTAGGACCTGTATTAAACATGTTATGAATGTAGTAATAATTAGTATATTGTGTATTAGGACCTGTATTAAACATGTTATTAATGTAGTAATGATTAGTATATTGTGTATTAGGACCTGTATTAAACATGTTATGAATGTAGTAATGATTAGTATATTGTGTATTAGGACCTGTATTAAACATGTTATGAATGTAGTAATAATGAGTATATTGTGTATTAGGACCAGTATTAAACATGTTATGAATGTAGTAATAATTAGTATATTGTGTATTAGGACCTGTATTAAACATGTTATGAATGTAGTAATGATTAGTATATTGTGTATTAGGACCTGTATTAAACATGTTATGAATGTAGTAATAATTAGTATATTGTGTATTAGGACCTGTATTAAACATGTTATGAATGTAGTAATAATTAGTATATTGTGTATTAGGACCTGTATTAAACATGTTATGAATGTAGTAATAATTAGTATATTGTGTATTAGGACCTGTATTAAACATGTTATGAATGTAGTAATAATTAGTATATTGTGTATTAGGACCTGTATTAAACATGTTATGAATGTAGTAATAATTAGTATATTGTGTATTAGGACCTGTATTAAACATGTTATGAATGTAGTAATAATTAGTATATTGTGTATTAGGACCTGTATTAAACATGTTATGAATGTAGTAATAATTAGTATATTGTGTATTAGGACCTGTATTAAACATGTTATGAATGTAGTAATAATTAGTATATTGTGTATTAGGACCTGTATTAAACATGTTATGAATGTAGTAATGATTAGTATATTGTGTATTAGGACCTGTATTAAACATGTTATGAATGTAGTAATGATTAGTATATTGTGTATTAGGACCTGTATTAAACATGTTATGAATGTAGTAATGATTAGTATATTGTGTATTAGGACCTGTATTAAACATGTTATGAATGTAGTAATAATTAGTATATTGTGTATTAGGACCTGTATTAAACATGTTATGAATGTAGTAATAATTAGTATATTGTGTATTAGGACCTGTATTAAACATGTTATGAATGTAGTAATAATTAGTATATTGTGTATTAGGACCTGTATTAAACATGTTATGAATGTAGTAATGATTAGTATATTGTGTATTAGGACCTGTATTAAACATGTTATGAATGTAGTAATAATTAGTATATTGTGTATTAGGACCTGTATTAAACATGTTATGAATGTAGTAATAATTAGTATATTGTGTATTAGGACCTGTATTAAACATGTTATGAATGTAGTAATAATTAGTATATTGTGTATTAGGACCTGTATTAAACATGTTATGAATGTAGTAATAATTAGTATATTGTGTATTAGGACCTGTATTAAACATGTTATGAATGTAGTAATGATTAGTATATTGTGTATTAGGACCTGTATTAAACATGTTATGAATGTAGTAATAATTAGTATATTGTGTATTAGGACCTGTATTAAACATGTTATGAATGTAGTAATAATTAGTATATTGTGTATTAGGACCTGTATTAAACATGTTATGAATGTAGTAATAATTAGTATATTGTGTATTAGGACCTGTATTAAACATGTTATGAATGTAGTAATAATTAGTATATTGTGTATTAGGACCTGTATTAAACATGTTATGAATGGAATAATAATTATTAATAAATGATTAATAAACTATTTCCGTATCCGTTATAAGTGGTTTATTATGAGTTATTATAAAGTGCTACCATTATTTGTTAAGTTGTAGTAGTTAGTAATTATAGGGAGGTTGAGTATGTTGTTTAGGGTTTATATTTTATCATTTCTTTCTTGTGTTCAACTGCTATTGTCAAAAATCGAAAAGGTCTTATTTTGAGTGGCTTTCATCTCGGGGCCACATGCTGTTATACCCCCTTTATTTATCAAAATCAGAAATTAAATGTCTCTTGTTCGTGAATATCCTTCAATTCTACAACTGATGTTAACCCCCCCAAAAAATATTTTGATCAAAGGGTATTTCAGTCTGCAGCTAATCTTTAATCCATCGAGAAACTATCAAGCCCAGCTGTAATGAAAACCATGTGTTAGAGATGATTTAACGTCGTCATTACTGAATTCTTATTCAATTTGCAATGTATGTTCCAAACTGTATTTTAATAAGGTAAAAAGAATATGCAGCCTCTTCAATACTTCCTCTATACCAGCGCCTTTGTGTTATGGTGGCTGACAGCGGATAACATAGATGACAGAGACGGTCTGAATTCTCTGTTTTATCCCCCTATGGCTGTTTTGGTAGGGTTGAAACATTTCTCTTTTATGTAGTTGGTAAAAAGCATTGCTTCCCTCTCTCTCTCTCTCTCTCTCTCTCTCTCTGTCTCTGTCTCTCTGTCTCTCTCTCTCTCTCTCTCTCTCTCTCTCTCTCTCTCTCTCTCTCTCTCTCTCTCTCTCTCTCTCTCTCACCAAAGCCTGTCTCACTGTCGCTCTTGGCATAGGCCCCATGTCCTTTTGAAAGGGTTAATCAAAAGATTGACACCAAAGCACAAGAGTACAAATCTAACAAGCCGGTACAAATTACATATTAACTTTCTTTATGCTACAACTTGAACCACAGAGCTCCCCTGTTCTGTATAATGGAACATTGGAACATATAAAGGCATTAAGGATATAAGCAAATGTCTGTGGAAACAAAGTGATACATGACATGTTTAACCTCTGATGACCATATTTTATTAATGGAATTCAACATATTAATCAGGTTATCTCCACAGACCCTGCCCTTCATTTTAATTCTTTCTGCTCTATGAGTTGGAAATGAAGTGGTGGAAAGACTGATTAAATCCTCTTGTTAATACAGCTCCCATCTCTTTCTAGGGGTTAATACAGCTCCCATCTCTTTCTGGGGGTTAATACAGCTCCCATCTCTTTCTGATGTTAATACAGCTCCCATCTCTTTCTAGGGGTTAATACAGCTCCCATCTCTTTCTGGGGGTTAATACAGCTCCCATCTCTTTCTGATGTTAATACAGCTTCCATCTCTTTCTGGGGGTTAATACAGCTTCCATCTCTTTCTGGGGGTTAATACAGCTTCCATCTCTTTCTGGGGGTTAATACAGCTCCCATCCCTTTCTGGGGGTTAATACAGCTTCCATCTCTTTCTGGGGTTAATACAGCTTCCATCCCTTTCTGGGGGTTAATACAGCTCCCATCTCTTTCTGGGGGTTAATACAGCTTCCATCTCTTTCTGGGGGTTAATACAGCTTCCATCTCTTTCTGGGTGTTAATACAGCTCCCATCCCTTTCTGGGGGTTAATACAGCTTCCATCTCTTTCTGGTGTTAATACAGCTTCCATCCCTTTCTGGGGGTTAATACAGCTCCCATCTCTTTCTGGGGGTTAATACAGCTTCCATCTCTTTCTGGGGGTTAATACAGCTCCCATCCCTTTCTGGTGTTAATACAGCTCTCATCCCTTTCTGGTGTTAATACAGCTCCCATCCCTTTCTGGGGGTTAATACAGCTTCCATCTCTTTCTGGTGTTAATACAGCTCCCATCCCTTTCTGGGGGTTAATACAGCTCCCATCTCTTTCTGGGGGTTAATACAGCTCCCATCCCTTTCTGGGGGTTAATACAGCTTCCATCTCTTTCTGGTGTTAATACAGCTCTCATCCCTTTCTGGTGTTAATACAGCTCTCATCCCTTTCTGGTGTTAATACAGCTCTCATCCCTTTCTGGTGTTAATACAGCTTCCATCTCTTTCTGGTGTTAATACAGCTTCCATCTCTTTCTGGTTTTCTGGGTCTGAACCGTGACCAAGTCAGACAAGCCAGACAGTATTTAAATGTGATTACGAAGGATTCAGATGAGGATATTAGATGTTATACAACAGGTGGGTCTAATCCTGAATGCTGATTGATTAAAACCGCATTCCAGCCGGTGTCTATTCCACAAGTTACCACTGGATAAATCTATGATGTTAAAATGCCCATTTACTCTGTTCCATCTGACTGTGCAATCCACTGTCTCATCAGCCCAGCCAGGCAATGTATAAACTTGATCTACACTATAAAAAGCATCTAGACATTATCTCACATTTCTATTAGACTAACATTTAGTTTTCAACAGCGGAGATTTGTATAAACCTTGCTGTCTGTCTCTCTGACATTTGCAACATAGTTTCAATATTGAAATTCGATTTCCAGCTGTCCCATAGTAATGAACGTGTTGGTGTCGGGACGAGACAGACAGACAGGCAGCTTTTCTCAGCCTGTCTAAATCATGAATCAGCTGGCTTCATTTCTATGGATATATACAATTTAAAAAAAATTGAAATAAGTTTGAAGTGATTGTGTTACTGTAGCTGTGTTGTGTTACTGTAGCTGTGTTGTGTTACTGTAGCTGTGTTGTGTTCCTGTAGCTGTGTTGTGTTCCTGTAGCTGTGTTGTGTTACTGTAGCTGTGTTGTGTTCCTGTAGCTGTGTTGTGTTACTGTAGCTGTGTTGTGTTACTGTAGCTGTGTTGTGTTACTGTAGATGTGTTACTGTAGCTGTGTTGTGTTCCTGTAACTGTGTTGTGTTCCTGTAGCTGTGTTGTGTTCCTGTAGCTGTGTTGTGTTACTGTAGCTGTGTTGTGTTACTGTAGCTGTGTTCCTGTAGCTGTGTTGTGTTACTGTAGCTGTGTTGTGTTACTGTAGCTGTGTTGTGTTCCTGTAGCTGTGTTGTGTTACTGTAGCTGTGTTGTGTTACTGTAGCTGTGTTGTGTTCCTGTAGCTGTGTTGTGTTCCTGTAGCTGTGTTGTGTTCCTGTAGCTGTGTTGTGTTACTGTAGCTGTGTTGTGTTCCTGTAGCTGTGTTGTGTTCCTGTAGCTGTGTTGTGTTCCTGTAGCTGTGTTGTGTTACTGTAGCTGTGTTGTGTTCCTGTAGCTGTGTTGTGTTACTGTAGCTGTGTTGTGTTACTGTAGCTGTGTTGTGTTACTGTAGATGTGTTACTGTAGCTGTGTTGTGTTCCTGTAACTGTGTTGTGTTCCTGTAGCTGTGTTGTGTTCCTGTAGCTGTGTTGTGTTACTGTAGCTGTGTTCCTGTAGCTGTGTTGTGTTACTGTAGCTGTGTTGTGTTACTGTAGCTGTGTTGTGTTCCTGTAGCTGTGTTGTGTTCCTGTAGCTGTGTTGTGTTACTGTAGCTGTGTTGTGTTACTGTAGCTGTGTTCCTGTAGCTGTGTTGTGTTCCTGTAGCTGTGTTGTGTTCCTGTAGCTGTGTTGTGTTTCTGTAGCTGTGTTGTGTTCCTGTAGCTGTGTTGTGTTACTGTAGCTGTGTTGTGTTACTGTAGCTGTGTTGTGTTCCTGTAGCTGTGTTGTGTTACTGTAGCTGTGTTGTGTTCCTGTAGCTGTGTTGTGTTCCTGTAGCTGTGTTGTGTTCCTGTAGCTGTGTTACTGTAGCTGTGTTGTGTTACTGTAGCTGTGTTGTGTTACTGTAGCTGTGTTGTTGGCTAACGTTAGATCTTCTGAACAACAGAGAGAACACATTTTCTATGCAAGGGGAAATCGCGCCTCATTAGCTCATTGTTATGGCAACTAAATTTCACTAGAAAACAGCTTCAACAAATGCAGCTACTGTTGTTATTCTGGCTGCACTGTTTGACGTGACTATAAATTAGCTGTAGTTGGCTAGCTAGCAAGCAAGGGATAAGAACGTTGCCAGCCAGTATGGCAATGGAAGATTTAGAATGAACGACTGGGTCGCGTCCATAGATACAGAACAAAAAGACTGAACGATTGGGTCGCGTCCATAGATACAGAACAAAAACACTAAATGATTGGGTCGCGTCTCTAGCAACCCTAGATTTGTGTCTTGTGGAAGGATGAAATGGTATGAATAAATTAATCAAAATAAAGTTTTTAATTAAAATATGTAAATCATTATTTGAATATGTTGGTAAACCGTTGTATAACTGTCACGTCCTGACCAGTAAAGGGGTCATTTGTTATTGTAGTTTGGTCAGGATGTGGCAGGGTGTAGTTTGTTTAGAGTGTTTCGGGGTTTGTTGGGCTATGTGTTATGTAGAGGGGGGTTTGTTTAGAGTGTTCCGGGTTTTTGGGTTATGTTCTAGGTTAGTGTATTTCTATGTTCGATCTAGGTTGTTTAGTTCTATGTTTAGTTAATTGGGATTGACCTTCAATTGGAGGCAGCTGTTCCTCGTTGCCTCTGATTGAGGGTCCTATGTATAAGGGTGTGTTTGTAATGGGAATTGTGGGTAGTTGTCTCCTTGTTTTGTGTCTGAGCACCTGACAGGACTGTTTAGTGTCGGTCGTTGTGTTTGTATACGTGTTTTGTTTGGTTTTTCCTTCTTTTAACCAATTAAAGCTGAGTATACACGTTCCCGCTGCACCTTGGTCCAATCATTACGACACCCGTTACAATAACAGTGATAATGCCCTCGAAGCCTGTGATTGGAGGATATATTTTCACGGTTTGCCTCGACTTCGTCTCGCCTAACAACACCGTGCCAATATATCCTCCAATCACCGGCTTCTCTGGCATTATCACTTAATTAGACACTTTGTAACGAAGCATTACATCATTACTTTAAAACTAGAATTTTCAGATCAAGTGGCGGTGGGAAAAACCCCATCGTGGTTTCAGTAAAACATTCTGAATTTATGACTTGTAGCGTAATTCACACTGAAAATATGCAAGTGTCTGAGAAATCCCTTTTTGAAGGGGCTGCTCTATGTCTACTCAAATACCGATTGTTCTTTCAGTGTTATTTAAATTGCTCGTAGTGAAGCCAATATCATGAGCAGTGAAGGCATAATGATATCTGCTACATCACAGCTCTCAGTAATACACGTCATGTTGAGAGAGGAGCTCTCATTGCGCCCTGGCTTCAGCATTGACATGACAGCCACTCTGTCTTTATTTCCACCATATCTGCATCGGCACTGTCATTCTTCACGCGGGCTAAAGCCCAGTGCAACAGCGGATGGATTGGGACTTTCATTAATATATGGCGTCTCCTGGATAGAACGGACCCTTCCCAGAGAAAGAGACAGATTAACCCCTGAAAATTTAGAAAGGCGAGGCTAGTATCTCGTTTTGCCTTAACCCAGACAGTTAACACTATTACAGTCCCACAGTATGAGTCATAATACCCATAAAACCTAGCGTTCAAACAGGGAAATGGTCCCAATCATTTTTCCACCATTCATTTTTTCCCATATGGGATTTTAGAAACACTTAGAAACACTTAACCCAGACAGTTAACAATATGTGTTTTCCTTGTGCTTTTCAGGCGTCATTTAGTTACCATGCTGAAGGCGCTTGTCCATTAGTTACCATACATTACCACACAAGTTATAGGATAGGATTTTATTTTACTATACCAATATGGTTATAATACGACACAGACATAATTCATTTCAAGGCTCAATTTGTAGTAATTTTAAATAAAAAATGTTAGTCTTGAAATCTAATTTGAATTTGAACTAATATTAAACTAATTTACAGTCACCATGCGGATTTCATTCATTCTATTAAAGATATCCTCTTATACTTCAAAACCAACCAGTCCACCCAGTTCAACAGTAATCATCAACAGCATCTGCAACAAGATCAATGTAATGTTACGATAACAGGTCTTGGGAGAGAACTTCCAGTAGACAGGCCCCAGTCTGTGTTTGTACTGCTAACTGATTGATGGAGGACAGCATAACAAACAATCCATTTACTAACTGGCAACAACACAATAATCTGTCCCTTTCTCATCTTAACCAGAATGCCAATAGAGTATTGACCAAATGTCCGCCCTTTGGTTCACACAGCCAGCCTCTCCATTACAAAGACATTTTTCTCTTTGTCTGTGAAGGGCCAGCACTTTATAGCTGACACACACACACACACACACACACACACACACACATACACACACGTACACACACAGACATACACACATATATCCACCACACACACATGGACATAGACACACGCACGCCACTTCATAGTGGACTGCGGACACACGTGTGCGCATTGTGGACACACTCGCACACTCGCACACACAAACACACACAAACACACACGTACACACACACACACACACACACACACACACACACACACACACACACACACACACACACACACACACACACACACACACACACACACACACACGTATACAATTCAAGCTCTTCTGACTCAATTATAAACAAGAAGCACTAGAGTGTTGAAGCTGGGTAGGAGACCAGCTGGGACTAGGATAGGAGACTAGGGTAGGAGACCAGCTGGGACTAGGGTAGGAGACTAGGGTAGGAGACCAGCTGGGACTAGGATAGGAGACTAGGGTAGGAGACCAGCTGGGACTAGGGTAGGAGACCAGCTGGGACTAGGGTAGGAGACTAGGGTAGGAGACCAGCTGGGACTAGGGTAGGAGACCAGCTGGGACTAGGATAGGAGACCAGCTGGGACTAGGGTAGGAGACCAGCTGGGACTAGGGTAGGAGACCAGGTGGGACTAGGATAGGAGACCAGCTGGGACAAGGGTAGGAGACCAGTTGGGACTAGGATAGGAGACCAGCTGGGACTAGGGTAGGAGACCAGCTGGGACTAGGGTAGGAAACCAGCTGAGACTAGGATAGGAGACTAGGGTAGGAGACCAGATGGGACTAGGGTAGGAGACCAGCTGGGACTAGGGTAGGAAACCAGCTGAGACTAGGATAGGAGACTAGGGTAGGAGACCAGATGGGACTAGGGTAGGAGACCAGCTGGGACTAGGATAGGAGACCAGCTGGGACTAGGATAGGAGACCAGCTGGGACTAGGTTAGGAGACCAGCTGGGACTAGGATAGGGAGACCAGCTGGGACTAGGGTAGGAGACCAGCTGGGACTAGGGTAGGAGACCAGCTGGGACTAGGATAGGAGACCAGCTGGGACTAGGGTAGGAGACCAGCTGGGACTAGGGTAGGAGACCAGCTGGGACTAGGGTAGGAGGACCAGCTGGGACTAGGGTAGGAGACTAGGGTAGGAGACTAGCTGGGACTAGGGTAGGAGACCAGCTGGGACTAGGGTAGGAGACCAGCTGGGACTAGGGTAGGAGACCAGCTGGGACTAGGGTAGGAGACCAGCTGGGACTAGGATAGGAGACTAGGGTAGGAGACCAGCTGGGTCTAGGGTAGGAGACCAGCTGGGACTAGGGTAGGAGACCAGCTGGGACTAGGGTAGAAGACTAGGGTAGGAGACCAGCTGGGACTAGGGTAGGAGACTAGGGTAGGAGACCAGCTGGGACTAGGGTAGGAGACTAGGGTAGGAGACCAGCTGGGACTAGGATAGGAGACCAGCTGGGACTAGGGTAGCAGACTAGGGTAGGAGACCAGTTGGGACTAGGGTAGGACACTAGGGTAGGAGACCAGCTGGGACTAGGGTAGGAGACTAGGGTAGGAGACCAGCTGGGACTAGGGTAGGAGACTAGGGTAGGAGACCAGCTGGGACTAGGATAGGAGACCAGCTGGGACTAGGCTAGGAGACCAGCTGGACTAGGATAGGAGACCAGCTGGGACTAGGGTAGGAGACTAGGGTAGGAGACCAGCTGGGACTAGGGTAGGAGACTAGGGTAGGAGCCCAGCTGGGACTAGGGTAGGAGGCTAGGGTAGGAGACCAGCTGGGACTAGGATAAGAGACCAGCTGGGACTAGGCTAGGAGACCAGCTGGGACTAGGATAGGAGACCAGCTGGAACTAGGGTAGGAGACCAGCTGGGACTAGGGTAGGAGACCAGCTGGGACTAGGGTAGGAGACCAGCTGGGACTAGGATAGGAGACCAGCTGGGACTAGGATAGGAGACCAGGTGGGACTAGGATAGGAGACCAGCTGGGACTAGGGTAGGAGACCAGCTGGGTCTAAGATAGGAGACCAGCTGGGACTAGGGTAGGAGACCAGCTGGGACTGGGGTAGGAGACCAGCTGGGACTAGGGTAGGAGACCAGCTGGGACTAGGGTAGGAGACTAGGGTAGGAGACCAGCTGGGACTAGGGTAGGAGACTAGGGTAGGAGACCAGCTGGGACTAGGGTAGGAGACTAGGGTAGGACACCAGCTGGGACTAGGATAGGAGACCAGCTGGGACTAGGCTAGGAGACCAGCTGGGACTAGGATAGGAGACCAGCTGGGACTAGGGTAGGAGACCAGCTGGGACTAGGATAGGAGACCAGCTGGGACTAGGATAGGAGACCAGCTGGAACTAGGGTAGGAGACCAGCTGGGACTAGGGTAGGAGACCAGCTGGGACTAGGATAGGAGACCAGCTGGGACTAGGATAGGAGACCAGCTGGGACTAGGATAGGAGACCAGCTGGGACTAGGGTAGGAGACCAGCTGGGACTAGGGTAGAAGACCAGCTGGGTCTAGGAAAGGAGACCAGCTGGGACTAGGATAGGAGACCAGCTGGGACTAGGGTAGGAGACTAGGGTAGGAGACCAGCTGGGACTAGGATAGGAGACCAGCTGGGACTAGGATAGGAGACCAGCTGGGACTAGGGTAGGAGACCAGCTGGGACTGGGGTAGGAGACCAGCTGGGACTAGGATAGGAGACCAGCTGGGACTAGGATAGGAGACCAGCTGGGACTAGGATAGGAGACCAGCTGGGACTAGGGTAGGAGACCAGCTGGGACTAGGATAGGAGACCAGCTGGGACTAGGATAGGAGACCAGCTGGGACTAGGATAGGAGTGTTATAGTATAGCTGATACAAATCTACAGTACCAGTCAAAAGATTTAGAACAACTACTCATTCAAGAGTTTTTCTTTATTTTACAATTTTCTACATTGTAGTGAAGACATCAAAACGATGAAAAAACACATATGGAATCATGTAGTAACCAAAAAAGTGTTAAACAATTCAAAATATATTTTAGATTCTTCAAAGTAGCCACCCTTTGCCTTGATGACAGCTTTGTAACTCCACTGTTACCATGGTATTATTATACCTCATAGGTCTACTGTTTCCATGGTATTATTATACCTCATAGGTCTACTGTTACCATGGTATTATTATACCTCATAGGTCTACTGTTACCATGGTATTATTATACCCCAAGGTCTACTGTTACCATGGTATTATTATATCTCATAGGTCTACTGTTACCATGGTATTATTATACCTCATAGGTCTACTGTTACCATGGTATTATTATACCTCATAGGTCTACTGTTACCATGGTATTATTATACCTCATAGGTCTACTGTTACCATGGTATTATTATACCCCATAGGTCTACTGTTACCATGGTATTATTATACCTCATAGGTCTACTGTTACCATGGTATTATTATACCTCATAGGTCTACTGTTACCATGGTATTATTGTACCCCATAGGTCTACTGTTACCATGGTATTATTATACCTCATAGGTCTACCGTTACCATGGTATTATTATACCTCATAGGTCTACTGTTACCATGGTATTATTATACCTCATAGGTCTACTGTTACCATGGTATTATTATACCCCATAGGTCTACTGTTACCATGGTATTATTATACCTCATAGGTCTACTGTTACCATGGTATTATTATACCTCATAGGTCTACTGTTACCATGGTATTATTATACCTCATAGGTCTACCGTTACCATGCTATTATTATACCCCATAGGTCTACCGTTACCATGGTATTATGTTATGTTGATAGTGATGATTATGATGATGATCTCTGTTTACTATTCTGTATGGCTTTGCTCTGGTATGGTCTGTCTCTCTACGGTAACGTCTGGTATGGTCTGTCTCTACGGTAACGTCTGGTATGGTCTGTCTCTACGGTAACGTCTGTTATGGTCTATCTCTGCTGTAACGTCTTTTATGGTCTATCTCTGCTGTAACGTCTGTTATGGTCTGTCTCTACGGTAACGTCTGTTATGGTCTGTCTCTACGGTAACGTCTGTTATGGTCTGTCTCTACGGTAACGTCTGTTATGGTCTATCTCTGCTGTAACGTCTGTTATGGTCTGTCTCTACGGTAACGTCTGTTATGGTCTGTCTCTACGGTAACATCTGTTATGGTCTGTCTCTACGGTAACGTCTGTTATGCTCTGTCTCTACGGTAACGTCTGTTATGGTCTATCTCTACGGTAACGTCTGTTATGGTCTGTCTCTACTGTAACGTCTGTTATGGGTCTGTCTCTACGGTAACGTCTGTTATGCTCTGTCTCTACGGTAACGTCTGTTATGGTCTGTCTCTACTGTAACATCTGTTATGGTCTGTCTCTACGGTAACATCTGTTATGGTCTGTCTCTACGGTAACGTCTGTTATGCTCTGTCTCTACGGTAACGTCTGTTATGGTCTATCTCTACGGTAACGTCTGTTATGGTCTGTCTCTACTGTAACGTCTGTTATGGGTCTGTCTCTACGGTAACGTCTGTTATGCTCTGTCTCTACGGTAACGTCTGTTATGGTCTGTCTCTACTGTAACATCTGTTATGGTCTGTCTCTACGGTAACGTCTGTTATGGTCTATCTCTACTGTAACTTCTGTTATGGTCTGTCTCTACTGTAACGTCTGTTATGGTCTGTCTCTACGGTAACGTCTGTTATGCTCTGTCTCTACGGTAACGTCTGTTATGCTCTGTCTCTACGGTAACGTCTGTTATGCTCTGTCTCTCTACTGTAACGTCTGTTATGGTCTGTCTCTGCTGTAACGTCTGTTATGGTCTGTCTCTGCTGTAACATCTGTTATGGTCTGTCTCTACTGTAACATCTGTTATGGTCTGTCTCTACCGTAACATCTGTTATGGTCTGTCTCTCTACTGTAACATCTGTTATGGTCTGTCTCTGCTGTAACGTCTGTTATGGTCTGTCTCTACTGTAACATCTGTTATGGTCTGTCTCTACCGTAACGTCTGTTATGGTCTGTCTCTACCGTAACGTCTGTTATGGTCTGTCTCTACTGTAACGTCTGCTATGGTCTGTCTCTACCGTAACGTCTGTTATGGTATGTCTCTACTGTAACATCTGTTATGGTCTGTCTCTACTGTAACGTCTGTTATGGTCTGTCTCTACTGTAACATCTGTTATGGTCTGTCTCTACTGTAACGTCTGTTATGGTCTGTCTCTATGGTAACGTCTGTTATGGTCTGTCTCTCTACTGTAACATCTGTTATGGTCTGTCTCTCTACTGTAACGTCTGTCATGGTCTGTTTCTACTGTAACGTCTATTATGGTCTGTCTCTGCTGTAACGTCTGTTATGGTCTGTCTCTACTGTAACATCTGTTATGGTCTGTCTCTACTGTAACATCTGTTATGGTCTGTCTCTACCGTAACGTCTGTTATGGTCTGTCTCTACCGTAACGTCTGTTATGGTCTGTCTCTACTGTAACGTCTGTTATGGTCTGTCTCTACCGTAACGTCTGTTATGGTCTGTCTCTACCGTAACGTCTGTTATGGTCTGTCTCTCTACGGTAACGTCTGGTATGGTCTGTCTCTACGGTAACGTCTGGTATGGTCTGTTTCTACTGTAACGTCTGTTATGGTCTATCTCTGCTGTAACGTCTGTTATGGTCTATCTCTGCTGTAACGTCTGTTATGGTCTGTCTCTACGGTAATGTCTGTTATGGTCTGTCTCTACGGTAACGTCTGTTATGGTCTGTCTCTACGGTAACGTCTGTTATGGTCTATCTCTGCTGTAACGTCTGTTATGGTCTGTCTCTACGGTAACGTCTGTTATGGTCTGTCTCTACGGTAACGTCTGTTATGCTCTGTCTCTACGGTAACATCTGTTATGGTCTGTCTCTACGGTAACGTCTGTTATGCTCTGTCTCTACGGTAACGTCTGTTATGGTCTATCTCTACGGTAACGTCTGTTATGCTCTGTCTCTACGGTAACGTCTGTTATGGTCTGTCTCTACTGTAACGTCTGTTATGGGTCTGTCTCTACGGTAACGTCTGTTATGCTCTGTCTCTACGGTAACGTCTCTTATGGTCTGTCTCTACTGTAACATCTGTTATGGTCTGTCTCTACGGTAACGTCTGTTATGGTCTATCTCTACTGTAACGTCTGTTATGGTCTGTCTCTACTGTAACGTCTGTTATGGTCTGTCTCTACGGTAACGTCTGTTATGCTCTGTCTCTACTGTAACGTCTGTTATGCTCTGTCTCTACGGTAACGTCTGTTATGCTCTGTCTCTCTACTGTAACGTCTGTTATGGTCTGTCTCTGCTGTAACGTCTGTTATGGTCTGTCTCTGCTGTAACATTTGTTATGGTCTGTCTCTACTGTAACGTCTGTTATGGTCTGTCTCTACCGTAACATCTGTTATGGTCTGTCTCTCTACTGTAACATCTGTTATGGTCTGTCTCTGCTGTAACGTCTGTTATGGTCTGTCTCTACTGTAACATCTGTTATGGTCTGTCTCTACCGTAACGTCTGTTATGGTCTGTCTCTACCGTAACGTCTGTTATGGTCTGTCTCTACTGTAACGTCTGTTATGGTCTGTCTCTAACGTAACGTCTGTTATGGTCTGTCTCTACTGTAACATCTGTTATGGTCTGTCTCTACTTTAACGTCTGTTATGGTCTGTCTCTACTGTAACATCTGTTATGGTCTGTCTCTACGGTAACGTCTGTTATGGTCTGTCTCTACGGTAACGTCTGTTATGCTCTGTCTCTACGGTAACATCTGTTATGGTCTGTCTCTACGGTAACGTCTGTTATGCTCTGTCTCTACGATAACGTCTGTTATGGTCTATCTCTACGGTAACGTCTGTTATGGTCTGTCTCTACTGTAACGTCTGTTATGGGTCTGTCTCTACGGTAACGTCTGTTATGCTCTGTCTCTACGGTAACGTCTCTTATGGTCTGTCTCTACTGTAACATCTGTTATGGTCTGTCTCTACGGTAACGTCTGTTATGGTCTATCTCTACTGTAACGTCTGTTATGGTCTGTCTCTACTGTAACGTCTGTTATGGTCTGTCTCTACGGTAACGTCTGTTATGCTCTGTCTCTACTGTAACGTCTGTTATGCTCTGTCTCTACGGTAACGTCTGTTATGCTCTGTCTCTCTACTGTAACGTCTGTTATGGTCTGTCTCTGCTGTAACGTCTGTTATGGTCTGTCTCTGCTGTAACATCTGTTATGGTCTGTCTCTACTGTAACATCTGTTATGGTCTGTCTCTACCGTAACATCTGTTATGGTCTGTCTCTCTACTGTAACATCTGTTATGGTCTGTCTCTGCTGTAACGTCTGTTATGGTCTGTCTCTACTGTAACATCTGTTATGGTCTGTCTCTACCGTAACGTCTGTTATGGTCTGTCTCTACCGTAACGTCTGTTATGGTCTGTCTCTACTGTAACGTCTGTTATGGTCTGTCTCTACCGTAACGTCTGTTATGGTCTGTCTCTACTGTAACATCTGTTATGGTCTGTCTCTACTTTAACGTCTGTTATGGTCTGTCTCTACTGTAACATCTGTTATGGTCTGTCTCTACTGTAACGTCTGTTATGGTCTGTCTCTACGGTAACGTCTGTTATGGTCTGTCTCTCTACTGTAACATCTGTTATGGTCTGTCTCTCTACTGTAACGTCTGTCATGGTCTGTTTCTACTGTAACGTCTATTATGGTCTGTCTCTGCTGTAACGTCTGTTATGGTCTGTCTCTACTGTAACATCTGTTATGGTCTGTCTCTACTGTAACATCTGTTATGGTCTGTCTCTACCGTAACGTCTGTTATGGTCTGTCTCTAAAGTAACGTCTGTTATGGTCTGTCTCTACGGTAACGTCTGTTATGGTCTGTCTCTACCGTAACGTCTGTTATGGTCTGTCTCTACCGTAACGTCTGTTATGGTCTGTCTCTCTACGGTAACGTCTGGTATGGTCTGTCTCTACGGTAACGTCTGGTATGGTCTGTCTCTACGGTAACGTCTGTTATGGTCTATCTCTGCTGTAACGTCTGTTATGGTCTATCTCTGCTGTAACGTCTGTTAAGGTCTGTCTCTACGGTAACGTCTGTTATGGTCTGTCTCTACGGTAACGTCTGTTATGGTCTATCTCTGCTGTAACGTCTGTTATGGTCTGTCTCTACTGTAACGTCTGTTATGGTCTGTCTCTACCGTAACGTCTGTTATGGTCTGTCTCTATTGTAACGTCTGTTATGGTCTGTCTCTACTGTAACGTCTGTTATGGTCTGTCTCTGCTGTAACGTCTGTTATGGTCTGTCTCTACTGTAACGTCTGTTATGGTCTGTCTCTACTGTAACATCTGTTATGGTCTGTCTCTACTGTAACATCTGTTATGGTCTGTCTCTCTACTGTAACATCTGTTATGGTCTGTCTCTACTGTAACGTCTGTTATGGTCCGGCTCTCTGCTGTAACATCTGTTATGGTCTGTCTCTACGGTAACGTCTGTTATGGTCTGTCTCTACGGTAACGTCTGTTATGGTCTGTCTCTCTACTGTAACGTCTGTTATGGTCTGTCTCTACTGTAACATCTGTTATGGTCTGTCTCTCTACTGTAACATCTGTTATGGTCTGTCTGTACTGTAACATCTGTTATGGTCTGTCTCTCTACTGTAACGTCTGTTATGGTCTGTCTCTCTACTGTAACGTCTGTTATGGTCTGTCTCTACTGTAACATCTGTTATGGTCTGTCTCTACTGTAACATCTGTTATGGTCCGGCTCTCTACTGTAACGTCTGTTATGGTTTGTCTCTCTACTGTAACATCTGTTATGGTCTGTCTCTACTGTAACGTCTGTTATGGTCCGGCTCTCTACTATAACGTCTGTTATGGTCTGTCTCTACGGTAACGTCTGTTATGGTCTGTCTCTACGGTAACGTCTGTTATGGTCTGTCTCTCTACTGTAACGTCTGTTATGGTCTGTCTCTACTGTAACATCTGTTATGGTCTGTCTCTCTACTGTAACATCTGTTATGGTCTGTCTGTACTGTAACATCTGTTATGGTCTGTCTCTCTACTGTAACGTCTGTTATGGTCTGTCTCTCTACTGTAACGTCTGTTATGGTCTGTCTTTCTACTGTAACATCTTTTATGGTCTGTCTGTACTGTAACATCTGTTATGGTCTGTCTCTCTACTGTAACGTCTGTTATGGTCTGTCTCTCTACTGTAACGTCTGTTATGGTCTGTCTCTACTGTAACATCTGTTATGGTCTGTCTCTCTACTGTAACGTCTGTTATGGTCTGTCTCTCTACTGTAACGTCTGTTATGGTCTGTCTCTACTGTAACATCTGTTATGGTCTGTCTCTACTGTAACATCTGTTATGGTCCGGCTCTCTACTGTAACGTCTGTTATGGTCTGTCTCTCTACTGTAACATCTGTTATGGTCTGTCTCTGTACCGTAACGTCTGTTATGGTCTGTCTCTGTACCGTAACGTCTGTTATGGTCTGTCTCTCTACCGTAACGTCTGTTATGGTTTGCATGTCTGCTGTTACATGCTGTTACAGGCTGTGAACCTGACAGCTAGATGGCAGCGCTCCCTTCTGGCTAAAGTTTCTTCTGCTGTCTCATCTGTCATATCTTACCTTCTCACACTCAAACCAATCTACTTGTTTTTACATTCATACGTTTGCATTATCGACCACACACATTTCTTATAATTACATTTTATTTTAAAGTTTACAGTCAAATGTATTTATTCCCCACATTTATCTAATCACAAACAAAAAAATCACAGTTTGCTCAATACACATCTCACTTTTTTATTTTTTATAATTCAAATAAACTCCCCTGTAATGAAGGTGAAATGTTTTATTTTATAATTCAAATAAGCTCCCCTGTAATGAAGGTGAAATGTTTTATTTTTATCATTGAAATAAGCTCCCCTGTAATGAAGGTGAAATGTTTTATTTTATAATTGAAATAAGCTCCCCTGTAATGAAGGTGAAATGTTTTATTTTATAATTCAAATAAGCTCCCCTGTAATGAAGGTGAAATGTTTTATTTTTATAATTGAAATAAGCTCCCCTGTAATGAAGGTGAAATGTTTTATTTTATAATTCAAATAAGCTCCCCTGTAATGAAGGTGAAATGTTTTATTTTTATCATTGAAATAAGCTCCCCTGTAATGAAGGTGAAATGTTTTATTTTATAATTCAAATAAGCTCCCCTGTAATGAAGGTGAAATGTTTTATTTTTATCATTGAAATAAGCTCCCCTGTATTGAAGGTGAAATGTTTTATTTTATAATTCAAATAAACTCCCCTGTAATGAAGGTGAAATGTTTTATTTTAGTTTTTTTTTTACCCAGGAACCGAGTTCCTGGCTTTTTTGATTGAATTGTTTCCCCCCTATATGTACTTTATGACATCAACGTTGTCTCCCATGTGAATGGATGACATCACAGTCAGGTGAACTATGTCTATTATCAGCCTATCATCTTACGGGCTCTATAGTAAACTAATTGCATAGAAAGACATTTTCTATTTTAGTCATTTATCAGACGCTCTTCTCCAGAGTGACTTACAGTTAGTGAGTGGATACATTTTAATATCCCCCCCCCCCCCCCCCCCCGTGAGAATCGAACCGACAACCCTGGCGTCATGCTCTACTAACTGAGCTACACGGGACTGTAAGACAAACATATTAAACATATTTAATCTCAGTGTTGCCTGTAGACTCCAGTCAGAAAGGTACTGCTACTGTACTCAGCTGACATCACGGTGTGTGTCACAAATGGCACCCTATTCCTTTTATAGTGCACTACTTTTGAGTAGACTCTGGGTTAAAAGTAGTGCACTATTTTAGGGAATAGGGTGCCATAGGACCTGGTCAAAATTAGTGCACTATTTAGGGAATAAGGTGCCATAGGTTCTGGTCAAAAGTAGTGTACTATTTAGAGAATAGGGTGCCATAGGCCCTGGTCAAAATTAGTGCACTATTTAGGGAATAGGGTGCCATAGGCCCTGGTCAAAATTAGTGCACTATTTTAGGGAATAAGGTGCCATAGGTCCTGGTCAAAATTAGTGCACTATTTAGGGAATAAGGTGCCATAGGTTCTGGTCAAAAGTAGTGTACTATTTAGAGAATAGGGTGCCATAGGCCCTGGTCAAAATTAGTGCACTATTTAGGGAATAGGGTGCCATAGGCCCTGGTCAAAATTAGTGCACTATTTTAGGGAATAAGGTGCCATAGGTCCTGGTCAAAATTAGTGCACTATTTAGGGAATAAGGTGCCATAGGTTCTGGTCAAAAGTAGTGTACTATTTAGAGAATAGGGTGCCATAGGCCCTGGTCAAAAGTAGTGTACTATTTAGAGAATAGGGTGCCATTTGGGGGGATACATCCCCTGAAATCAGGACCGGTATAACCAACCTGGAGAGCAGAACGGAGCCCGTCTCGTCTGGTAGCGTTAGAAAATGTCCGTCATACAGCCTAAAGGATTCACCTTGTCACAACAGGTGACTGGCAACATAGCTACGACATGTATTAGTTAGCCTCCACCGTGTACAGTAATACAGCAAGCAGTGTAGGCTTACGCCATTTAAATATCATTTATTTTCTATTTTTTCCACCTGTCTAATTAGTATTTTGTTATTTCAAGTGTTATTATTTTGCTGCTATTTTATTGTGTAGATAAAAAAATAGAAGAATATATATAAATATATATAAAGAATAGATATAAAATGCTTCACATTTTGAAGAATTGAAAGTATGTTTATATGATATTATAGTATATTTCCAAGAGCTGTGTGAAGCATCGCCATTACCATTGTCTGTGCTGAAAGGGCTGTTTTTCAGCCTAATAAGACTGTATTTTAGGAACACTTCAGGGCTAGCATTAATATGCATCTTATATTCTGTAGGCCAGAACAGTGAGGATAAAAGACACTTTTAATTGATCCTGAGAAACGTGTAGAACGTCATCGTAAAATTGTAATTTTATGGCTCATATTTAATGCACCTTCACATTTTATTGTTGATCGTTTACAGAAAGATTAGCCCAGCAGTTCTCCCATTTGTACCAAGTATCATGTTGTATCAGAGGACATAACACAACTAATAGATTTGGTTGAAACACTTTTGGATAAATAAATAAATAACCTTCCATGCCCAAAATACACCACGGAGGAAAAAACTCACTTAAATATTTAGCAATGAATTATTTACAGTTTTCCAAGAGCAGGTTGCACTTAACATATGCTCTCTGCAATCCATCATGTTGTCTGCTGCTCCGTGCTGTGTTCAGCAGTGGCGTATATTCATGGATGCCAGGTGAAGAAAGTTAAAAAAAAGATTTATTTTTCATCGCTCTGTGTTTCATGAATGTCCTTACATTCAGCCTCTTGTGGATTTATCTCACCGGAGAAAGCATCCGAGCGAACGAAACCGCGTCCCTCTGTCTCGATATGTGTAACGTATCTATCTGAGGCTGTCTGGTCAGAAAGATTATGACATTGTTGCCGCCCGTAGCATTGAATGCAAAGGGAAGCCAGCAAGCATTTGGCTTCCCTTGATAAAAGTATAAAATAATAGCCAATCAGCGTTGAGCTAAACCAGTGAGCTCAGTTGTGAATGGTCCTGGCGCACCCCCCAAAAAATATCACGCCTGCTCCCTCCCTCTGGCGCTCGACGTCGCTGGTCTACTAACCACCGGTCCTGGAAACCATCGTTAAGCACACCTGCTCCCCATCGTTAAGCACACCTGCTCCCCATCGTTAAGCACACCTGCTCCCCATCGTTAAGCACACCTGGACTTCCTCAACAGCCTGATTCCTCTCCCTTCATATAGCCCTCAGTAGCCTCAGTCATCAGGCAGTGTTGGTTTAGGTTACGTTCAGTACGCTGCTATTCTTTAAGATTTTCTTCATCTTTATTTATTATTAAACTCACCTTCTGCACCTGCTTCCTGACGCCCTGCGTATATGTTACAGGAAGCCAGTTTGGATTTGGATTCAGACCAATCACATCACAGGCCAAGCGTCATTATCGACAGAAAAAAAAACTTAAATTGTTGCATCTCGTTGTGCTGTTGTCCTCTAGTGGCTAGCTAGCTAGCTAGCTAAAATAGTCTCTTTCCTAAATTAGCCATGGATGGAAATAGGGATTTGGACTTGTGGTTTTACTTAATTCTCCGTACTGGCCAATAATTATATTGGTGATTCTGAACCAACCATAAATTCATACATTGTTGAGCTCCTGGCCTGAGAGGATGAAAGTTCAATATGTAGCTAGATGTAGCAGGCTAACTTTAACTAGCTGGCCTGGCGCGTTGTTGCCCATGAAAGGAAGTTAGGCTAGGGAGCAAGTATTTTATCCACACACACACACACACACACACACACACACACACACACACACACACACACACACACACACACACACACACACACACACACACACACACACACACACACATGAACCATGGACAGCCACATCATATTTAGCTTACGTTGATTGGACTAAACAGTTTTTGGTATCTTTTAGTGGTCACTGTATTTAGACTAAAGCGTCGGTGGATAGATGGATCACATTGAAGGTGAAATGGGGCTGGAATAGTGGAGGCAGCTCCTGTTTTGGGCTCCTGGCTGTTGGTAAATCTCCGTGGTTCTAAATCAATGTCAGAAACATGACCTTGCTTGACCCTGCTGAAGGTCACGTAACTGTTTGTTACGTACAGTATGTTTTGTAGACTTCACCAGGACAGAGGTTGCTCTCTGGGTTTGCGATGAAACAAAGGTGTATTTTAATTTATTCTGCCACTGTGTCTTCTTATTGTCACTGCCTTTAGGTCTGTATATCACGGTGTCAAGGCAGATGGACTAACCCTTTAGGCCTGTATATCACGGTGTCAAGGCAGATGAACTAACCCTTTAGGCCTGTATATCACGGTGTCAAGACAGACGAACTAACCCTTTAGGCCTGTATATCACGGTGTCAAGGCAGACGAACTAACCCTTTAGGCCTGTATATCACGGTGTCAAGGCAGACGAACTAACCCTTTAGGCCTGTATATCACGGTGTCAAGGCAGATGGACTAACCCTTTAGGCCTGTATATCACGGTGTCAAGGCGGATGAACTAACCCTTTAGGCCTGTATATCACGGTGTCAAGGCAGATGAACTAACCCTTTAGGCCTGTATATCACGGTGTCAAGGCAGATGAACTAACCCTTTAGGCCTGTATATCACGGTGTCAAGGCAGATGGACTAAACCTTTAGGCCTGTATATCACGGTGTCAAGGCAGATGAACTAACCCTTTAGGCCTGTATATCACGGTGTCAAGGCAGATGAACTAACCCTTTAGGCCTGTATATCACGGTGTCAAGGCAGATGAACTAACCCTTTAGGCCTGTATATCACGGTGTCAAGGCAGACGGACTAACCCTTTAGGCCTGTATATCACGGTGTCAAGGCAGACGAACTAACCCTTTAGGCCTGTATATCACGGTGTCAAGGCAGACGGACTAACCCTTTAGGCCTGTATATCACGGTGTCAAGGCAGACGAACTAACCCTTTAGGCCTGTATATCACGGTGTCAAGGCAGACGAACTAACCCTTTAGGCCTGTATATCACGGTGTCAAGGCAGACGGACTAACCCTTTAGGCCTGTATATCACGGTGTCAAGGCAGACGGACTAACCCTTTAGGCCTGTATATCACGGTGTCAAGGCGGATGAACTAACCCTTTAGGCCTGTATATCACGGTGTCAAGGCAGACGGACTAACCCTTTAGGCCTGTATATCACGGTGTCAAGGCAGACGAACTAACCCTTTAGGCCTGTATATCACGGTGTCAAGGCAGACGGACTAACCCTTTAGGCCTGTATATCACGGTGTCAAGGCAGACGAACTAACCCTTTAGGCCTGTATATCACGGTGTCAAGGCAGACGAACTAACCCTTTAGGCCTGTATATCACGGTGTCAAGGCAGACGGACTAACCCTTTAGGCCTGTATATCACGGTGTCAAGGCAGACGGACTAACCCTTTAGGCCTGTATATCACGGTGTCAAGGCGGATGAACTAACCCTTTAGGCCTGTATATCACGGTGTCAAGGCGGATGAACTAACCCTTTAGGCCTGTATATCACGGTGTCAAGGCGGATGAACTAACCCTTTTGCTGTTCAGACTGTTACTGTTCAGACTGTTACTGTTCTGACTGCTACTGTTCAGACTGTTACTGTTCAGACTGCTGCTGTACAGACTGCTACTGTTCTGACTGTTACTGTTCAGATTGCTACTGTTCAGACTGTTACTGTTCAGACTGCTACTGTTCTGACTGTTACTGTTCTGACTGCTACTGTTCTGACTGCTGCTGTTCAGACTGTTACTGTTCAGACTGCTGCTGTTCTGACTGTTACTGTTCAGACTGCTGCTGTTCAGACTGTTACTGTTCAGACTGTTACTGTTCAGACTGTTACTGTTCAGACTGCTACTGTTCAGACTGTTACTGTTCAGACTGTTACTGTTCTGACTGTTACTGTTCTGACTGTTACTGTTCTGACTGCTACTGTTCTGACTGCTACTGTTCTGACTGCTACTGTTCAGACTGTTGTAGTCCTTATCCCCAAGCTGACACCAGTGGAGCGATACCAGAGGACATCACAGGTTGCTCAGTCCTGTCCTGTCTACTGAACTGTAATGAAGGTTAGAGAGAGAGAGATGCATTTAACCAGCAAAGACCTTGCTACCGTAGAAAGCAGAAGTTACCTGGAAACTAGCGATGCCCCATTAGTAAAACAGCCTGGAAGATTAATGGAGAGTTGATGCTGCAGTTGTTGTCTGTAAGCCTGCCAGGGTGAAAGAGCAACACTCACCATCTCACCCCCTCTCCCCCTTTCCCCTGCTCATCATCTACCCCCTCTCCCCCCTCTCCCCTGCTCACCATCTACCCCCCTCTCCCCCCTCACCCTCTACCCCGCTCACCATCTCCCCCCCTCACCCCAGCTCACTATCTACCCCCTCTCTCCCTCACCCTCTACCCCGCTCACCATCTACCCCCTCTCCCCCTCCCCCTCTCCCCCACTCACCATCTACCCCCCTCTCCCCCCTCACCCTCTACCCCGCTCACCATCTCCCCCCTCTCCCCCTCCCCCTCTCCCCTGCTCACTATCTACCCCCTCTCTCCCTCACCCTCTACCCCGCTCACCATCTACCCCCTCTCCCCCGCTCACTATCTACCCCCTCTCCCCCTCACCCTCTCCCCCGCTCACTATCTACCCCCTCTCCCCCTCACCCTCTCCCCCGCTCACTATCTACCCCCCTCTCCCCCTCACCCTCTCCCCCGCTCACTATCTACCCCCTCTCCCCCTCACCCTCTCCCCTGCTCACTATCTACCCCCTCTCCCCTCACCCTCTCCCCCGCTCACTATCTACCCCCTCTCCCCCTCACCCTCTCCCCTGCTCACTATCTACCCCCTCTCCCCTCTCACCCTCTAACCCGTTGCCCATCTCCTTCTCTCTCCTCTCTCCCCTCTAACCCACTCCTCTCTCCCTTCTCATCCCCCCCCCTCTCCCCCATTTCACCCCCCCCCCCCCCCCCCCACTGCCCATCTCACCAATTCTCTGTCTTCCCAGTGTTATTTAACAACCACAGGGCCGGTATGTTCTAAGTGCAGCCTGGCCTCTCCAGCTGCCCCCCCCCAGGTCCCAGCGCCCCCAGACACATTAGAGTCGGTAATCAGAGCGGATTGTCTCTGCAACCTTCCAAGACCATTTGAATGGCTTTGTATACATCTGGGACTGTCCCCTCTTCCCTCTCCATCTCCATCTCTCTCTCTCTGCATACCTAGGCTGTGTGTCCCAAATGACTCCCTATTCCCAATACTACCTTTGACCAGAGCCAATGGTTGAAAAGTAGTGCACTATGTAGGGAATAGGGTTCCATTTGGAACGTATCCATATCTACCCACCTACCGCCTCCGTGAACCACTGAGACACCTCTCTCTCTGTCTCTCTGTCTCTCTCTCTCTCTCTCTGTCTCTCTCTCTCTATTTCTTTCTTTCTCTTTCTCTGTGTCTCTGTGTCTCTGTGTCTCTGTGTCTCTGTGTCTCTGTGTCTCTGTGTCTCTGTCTCTCTGTCTCTCTGTGTCTCTGTGTCTCTGTGTCTCTGTCTCTGTGTCTCTGTGTCTCTGTGTCTCTGTGTCTCTGTGTCTCTGTGTCTCTGTCTCTCTGTCTCTCTGTCTGTCTCTCTCTCTCTGTCTCTCTGTCTCTCTGTCTCTCTGTCTCTCTCTCTCTCTCTCTCTCTCTCTCTCTCTCTCTCTCTCTCTCTCTCTCTCTCTCTCGAGACGCTGCACCACACCATGGCTGGATGTGTTCCATGTTGTTTGCAGCCCTTGTCTTTTGACAGTTAAAAAGTTGACAAATGGCCATTATTATTAAAAGAAGGTTTCTTTTAAAGATGGCGCCGGGCCCACGAGGTCTCTGGCTCTCCGTCACTGTCAGGAGAACTAATGATAAGGTATGTTAAGACTACGGGACACAACGCAAGATGGAGTGAGGTCCTCACCTGTCTTAATCAACACCTGTCTCAACCACTCTGCATTCATCTTGATTCAGCGTGGATTTGTTCTGCTCTGCAGAGAGACAGATCAACACTAGCCGCTGGGTCTGTGGATGCCACAGCGTAGCTTTACACTGTATAAGTGAACGATATATATACAAGCAGACATTTTAGAGCCTTGAGTGTGAATATGAGTACTGTAATTATGATGGATAAGGTCTGCTTCTTATGCTTGATAGTTGTATTTTTAAGCTGCACTGACAAATGGGGGGAAATGTATTGAAATGTGTCCATTGTGGAGGAAGTGACTGACATTTTGTTTTTATTTGAGAAAATCTGTCAACAAAAAAAAACCGTTTGACAACAGAATTCTAAGTGTATATATAAAACAAACATTATAATATATAATATATATAAAAAAAACATTATAATATATAATATATATATATAAACAACATGAATGACCATAAAAGCAGCATTTTGTGTTTAGAATACAACTTAGAAAGTACTGTTTCTATATCGATCCAAAATGATATAACACCTTTATTCAGTCTTCAGTAATAAACAGTCCATCATTATACATATTTACTTCTCAGTGTGGACATTTGGCTCAATCTGAGACTTGGTTCCTTACACCTGCTGTTGTCCTAGCGAAAACACACACACACACACACACACACACACACACACACACACACACACACACACACACACACACACACACACACACAGAGACGTGACTTCAGCAAGCTGACGAGTCTTAATAAAGTAACTCTGAGGAGAGTAAATACCCCCCAGGCCTCCAGACTCTGTCTCCAAGATGGTGGGACGCTGGTTTCTCATCGGAGAGTAGACCATCGTCTATAGAAGACTAGTCACACAGTTACACTGTAGACCAATGTATAACATCATTCTACCATCTCTAATATATATGAGAGAGAGAGAGAGAGAGAGAGAGAGAGAGAGAGAGAGAGAGAGAGAGAGAGAGGAGAGAGAGAGGAGAGAGAGAGAGAGAGAGAGAGAGAGAGAGAGAGAGAGAGAGAGAGAGAGAGAGAGAGAGAGAGAGAGGAGAAGAGAGAGAGAGAGAGGAGAGAGAGAGAGAGAGAGAGAGAGAGAGAGAGAGAGAGAGAGAGAGAGAGAGAGAGAGAGAGAGAGAGAGAGAGAGAGAGAGAGAGAGAGGAGAGAGAGAGAGAGAGAGAGCTGGAGGTTATGTGGTCTCTAGCAGGCTTCTCAAGGACAGGCCCTTCACCTAGATTAAACAAACCTCCCTCAACTCTCTGGCAATATGGCCGCCTTCCTCTAAATGTGTCTGCCACGCATGAAGAAACTAGGTCTGGAACCCTATGGGTCCTGGTCAAAAGCAAGTGCCCTACACAAGGAAGAGGGCGCCATTTGGGTTGCAAACTAGGTCTGCCTACTGAGAGCAGGCAGTGCGGAGCCTGGTAGGATAAAACAGCAGACATCTCTGCCTGAGGCAAGAAGCTGTATGATGAAACAATCTTTAATCTCTGTGCTTCCAGGCATTTTTAACACCTGCTATCCTGATGGGGAGAGAGAGTATAGTAACAGTAGGATACATATTCATCTATACACACACACACACACACACACACACACACACACACACACACACACACACACACACACACACACACACACACACACACACACACACACACACACACACACACGGATGAACCAGTATCTGGGCAGAGGAGATGATGAATCAGCCAGCTAGCTACGATTCAATGGTTCAATGCACGAATGGATGGACACACACACACACACGCACACACACACATTTGCACATGGACATATGCACATCATACACACACACACACACATCACACACACACACACACACACACACACACGCTGGAACGGTTGCTCCTCTCCCTCAGTTTTGTTGCAGTTGTCTGACCCTCTGTGTTCATCACAATCTGTGGGATGAACAGTAAACAACAGTTTGAAACTTTTTAATTGCTGGAAGAAAAACACAATCTAAAGATCTGAAGACACTGTCTGTCTGGAACCATCTGGTTAGAACTGGTTACATTCTGCATCAGTGGAAAACTAAAAAAAAAGGTAAAGCAATGTTTTTTAGTCTAATTGTATTTTTCTCTATAGATTTAACAGGCAGTTTATATCTGCTCTGACTTGATGCGTATGTTAGGTTTATTAATTCGTTTATTTTTTAAGCCAGACAAAACACAAAGGCACGTTTCAAAACTCCTGTATTTAACCTTTATTTAACCAAGCAAGTCAGTTAAGAACAAATTCTGAATTTACACTGACGGCCTACCCCTGCCAAACTCGGACGACGCTGGGTCAATTGTGCGCCGCCGCCCTATGGGGCTCCCAATCACGGCCGGTTGTGATACAGCCTGGATTCGAACCGGGGTGTCTGTAGGGACGCTTCAAACACAGAGATGCAGTGCCTTAAGGCTGTAACGAGTGGCGCAGCGGTATAATTTCATGATGTTGGGCTTTGATGATAAGAGTGAAAATGCATTTTAAAGAGGATTGTGATTTAATCACAGTCTGGGAGAACATAAAGCTGTCAGCCTTAACTGTCATCACAGTCTGGGAGAACATAAAGCTGTCTGCCTTAACTGTGATCACAGTCTGGGAGAACATAAAGCTGTCTGCCTTAACTGTCATCACAGTCTGGGAGAACATAAAGCTGTCTGCCTTAACTGTCATCACAGTCTGGGAGAACATAAAGCTGTCTGCCTTAACTGTCATCGCAGTCTGGGAGAACATAAAGCTGTCTGCCTTAACTGTCATCGCAGTCTGGGAGAACATAAAGCTGTCTGCCTTAACTGTCATCGTAGTCTGGGAGAACATAAAGCTGTCTGCCTTAACTGTCATCGCAGTCTGGGAGAACATAAAGCTGTCTGCCTTAACTGTCATCGCAGTCTGGGAGAACATAAAGCTGTCTGCCTTAACTGTCATCGCAGTCTGGGAGAACATAAAGCTGTCTGCCTTAACTGTCATCGCAGTCTGGGAGAACATAAAGCTGTCTGCCTTAACTGTCATCACAGTCTGGGAGAACATAAAGCTGTCTGCCTTAACTGTCATCACAGTCTGGGAGAACATAAAGCTGTCTGCCTTAACTGTCATCACAGTCTGGGATGGGAGAACATAAAGCTGTCTGCCTTAACTGTCATCACAGTCTGGAGAACATAAAGCTGTCTGCCGTAACTGTCATCACAGTCTGGGAGAACATAAAGCTGTCTGCCTTAACTGTCATCACAGTCTGGGAGAACATAAAGCTGTCTGCCTTAACTGTCATCACAGTCTGGGAGAACATAAAGCTGTCTGCCGTAACTGTCATCAGTCTGGGAGAACATAAAGCTGTCTGCCGTAACTGTCATCACAGTCTGGGAGAACATAAAGCTGTCTGCCGTAACTGTCATCAGTCTGGGAGAACATAAAGCTGTCTGCCTTAACTGTCATCAGTCTGGGAGAACATAAAGCTGTCTGCCTTAACTGTCATCACAGTCTGGGAGAACATAAAGCTGTCTGCCGTAACTGTCATCACAGTCTGGGAGAACATAAAGCTGTCTGCCTTAACTGTCATCACAGTCTGGGAGAACATAAAGCTGTCTGCCGTAACTGTCATCACAGTCTGGGAGAACATAAAGCTGTCTGCCGTAACTGTCATCGCAGTCTGGGAGAACATAAAGCTGTCTGCCTTAACTGTCATCGCAGTCTGGGAGAACATAAAGCTGTCTGCCTTAACTGTCATCGCAGTCTGGGAGAACATAAAGCTGTCTGCCTTAACTGTCATCGCAGTCTGGGAGAACATAAAGCTGTCTGCCTTAACTGTCATCGCAGTCTGGGAGAACATAAAGCTGTCTGCCTTAACTGTCATCACAGTCTGGGAGAACATAAAGCTGTCTGCCTTAACTGTCATCACAGTCTGGGAGAACATAAAGCTGTCTGCCTTAACTGTCATCACAGTCTGGGAGAACATAAAGCTGTCTGCCTTAACTGTCATCACAGTCTGGGAGAACATAAAGCTGTCTGCCGTAACTGTCATCACAGTCTAGGAGAACATAAAGCTGTCTGCCTTAACTGTCATCACAGTCTGGGAGAACATAAAGCTGTCTGCCGTAACTGTCATCACAGTCTGGGAGAACATAAAGCTGTCTGCCGTAACTGTCATCAGTCTGGGAGAACATAAGGCTGTCTGCCTTAACTGTCATCAGTCTGGGAGAACATAAAGCTGTCTGCCTTAACTGTCATCAGTCTGGGAGAACATAAAGCTGTCTGCCGTAACTGTCATCACAGTCTGGGAGAACATAAAGCTGTCTGCTTTAACTGTCATCAGTCTGGGAGAACATAAAGCTGTCTGCCTTAACTGTCATCACAGTCTGGGAGAACATAAAGCTGTCTGCCGTAACTGTCATCAGTCTGGGAGAACATAAAGCTGTCTGTCGTAACTGTCATCACAGTCTAGGAGAACATAAAGCTGTCTGCCTTAACTGTCATCAGTCTGGGAGAACATAAAGCTGTCTGCCTTAACTGTCATCACAGTCTGGGAGAACATAAAGCTGTCTGCCTTAACTGTCATCACAGTCTGGGAGAACATAAAGCTGTCTGCCGTAACTGTCATCACAGTCTGGGAGAACATAAAGCTGTCTGCCTTAAATGTCATCACAGTCTGGGAGAACATAAAGCTGTCTGCCGTAACTGTCATCACAGTCTGGGAGAACATAAAGCTGTCTGCCGTAACTGTCATCAGTCTGGGAGAACATAAAGCTGTCTGCCTTAACTGTCATCACAGTCTGGGAGAACATAAAGCTGTCTGCCTTAACTGTCATCACAGTTAATGGTACAACGTTCACATGCTATTAACAGATGCTATTTTATATACTGGTTTTATTTTATATATTGATTTTTCTTTTATATTCTGATTTTTATTTTTTACATAAAGTTATGTTGGTGTTATTATGAGCATCAATTCTGCTGATTACAATTGTAATGTCATGTATAAAGATATTATGCTGAGGCGTAGAAGACTACACAAAAACAATTTACTTTGACAAATTACAGAATTACAATAAAATATTCTGCTCTACTTGAACATTTTTATATATTTTTTGCAATGATTGTTTTTTGAGCTAATCAGAGCATTTAAAAAACTTGACAATAATATTCCTAACCACCTTTCCTTTGAACTGTGAGTGTTATCTGAACACTGTGGATCCTAGTCTGAGTACTATGGTGATAAATGACTTCTGATGACAAAAATAATGTTCATATTTCACTGAGCACACCTTTAATTACACTGTGGAGAGATATTATGGAACTTATACATTATATATATATATATATTATGGAACTTATACATTATATATATATTATGGAACTTATACATTATATATATATATATGTCACAGGATCCAACGAAAGTGGCGCCCCTCCTCGGTCGGGCGGCGCTCGGCGGTCGTCGTCGCCTGCCTATTAGCTGCCACCGATCGTTGTTTCAGTTTCGTTTAGTTTTGTCTGTCTGTTCCGCACCTGTTTTGTGTATGTCATTAGTGGGGACTTATTTAATGTGTGTTTTCAGTTGGGATTTTGTGCGGGATTGTTGATTGTCCACTCAGGACGGTGGTCCGTGTTTTATTACGGGTTTTTCCTGACAGTTTAAGGAAGAGAGGATTTACCGGGCTGCGCCCCGTGCCTTTTTGTGCCGCTTATATATATTGTTTGTTCGCAATATTGGGAATGTGTTTTTCCCAGGCAGTCTGTCTGTAGCGCCCTGTGCCGCGCGTTTTTGTTTTGTGTGTCAAATTATTAAAAGGACACTCAACTCCAGCACCTGTCTCCTGCATCTGATTCCGCCTTAAACCAGTCCAAGTCAACTGTGACAATATATATATATTATGGAACTTATACATTATATATATATATATATACATATATATATATATAAATATATATATATATTATGGAACTTATACATTATATATATATATTATGGAACTTATACATTTTATATATATATATATTATGGAACTTATACATTATATATATATATATATTATGGAACTTATACATTATATATATATTATGGAACTTATACATTATATATATATATATTATGGAACTTATACATTATATATATATTATGGAACTTATACATTATATATATATATATATATATATATATATAAATATTATGGAACTTATACATTATATAAATATATATATATTATGGAACTTATACATTATATATATATATATATATATATATATATATATATATATATTATGGAGCTTATACATTATATATATATATATATATATATATATTATGGAACTTATACATTATATATATATATATTATGGAACTTATACATTTTATATATATATATATATTATGGAACTTATACATTATATATATATATATATATATATATATATTATGGAACTTATACATTATATATATATATATATATATATTATGGAACTTATACATTATATATATATATTATGGAACTTATACATTATATATATATTATGGAACTTATACATTATATATATATTATGGAACTTATACATTATATAAATATATATATATTATGGAACTTATACATTATATATATATATATATATATATATATATATATATATTATGGAGCTTATACATTATATATATATATATATATATATATATATATATATTATGGAACTTATACATTATATATATTGTCGTGTCTTTGCGGTACCATTAAACTGAAGACATGTTTATCAATTAACTCCCTGTAATTATTATCCCGCGATTAAACTGATTAATCGTTTAATTGTAATTAACTAGGAGATCGGGGCACCAAGGAAAATATTCAGATTACAAAGTTATAATTTTCCTAATATAACTTTCCTATATTATAATATTATAGTATAGGCCGATTATCTTCTGGTTTAAATGGTGTATTTTACCTCGCGTCCAGTCTCATTCCAAACGTCATAAATTGTTGTATCTGCACGAACCCAGTCTTTACTAAAATCATCCATTCATCAATTGTCTTAAAATCATTTATTTACTACACTAAGTAATTAACAGAAAACATACAAACAGTAATTATCGTCACAAAGAATTGGTAGAGGAATGTGCCCTTGTGGGCTAAACAGGCAGGTCGGCCTGTTGAACAATGGATCATAAAAGGTCAGCTGTGGCACACAGAGTTCATTAATATTAACAATTGATATGCTAATCCTTTGCACATGAACGCTCACTCATTCGGGAACAATTGCAATCAATATATATTTACGCTCAGGGTGTCCTCGGGATCCTTGTTGGAGAGTTCTGTTCTGTTGGAGAGTTTTGTCCGCATTCTCTCTCTCTCTCTCTCTCGGTTAGAATGGATCTTTCAGAGCGACATTCATTAATGTCGTCATAGAACGGATGTTTCGTCGGTCTTCGCGTTCAATGATATAATTTCTAGCTGCAGACTATTAATTAATATCAAAGACTTGTTCTTATTCTGTCGGTCTCGATAGTCTAAAAGTTAACCACGTGGTGTAGTTCACTTTCAGTAGAGGAATTGGATGGTCAAACCTACTGGCCAACTCGCCATGGAGTGGAGGCCTGGTCTGAAGAAAGTAAATCAGGGTATAGTTTTATAGTGAACATGTCATATGACGCCTGGTCCTGTCTGTGTCCCTGGGGGGCGTGCCGATGACTGAGTTAAGCTTGGTACAGAAATACAATTCTATCACATTAACATCAGTACATAGCATCTCAATGTATTACAAATAGCTTTATCCTTATTAATACATTTTATACAACCATGTGGATGCAAGTCTCATCGCTGAGGCTATTATATAAACCGTTTTATGGTAATATGGCTATATTGTCTCTTCTGAGTATCACAAAATTGTACCAAGCGGACCAGTTCGTAGCTGGATTCTTCACCAATCTTCCATACCTTCTCCAGAACACAAATGTCGCTTGGCTCCCCAATTCTGTGAGTTGGAAGAATTTCCTGTGTCTCTCTATGGGCCATGTGGCAAGAGATTCTCCTCTTAGAGTTTTACAACCCTTTCACACAGGGCCTGGGTGGGGGAAGGTAGGTTGGGGGATGGTGCAAAGGGGGAGGGGGTCAACTGTCCTCCCTGTACTCAAAGAGGCCAACGTCATGACAATATATATATATATTATGGAACTTATACATTGGATATATATATTATGGAACTTATACATTATATATATATATATATTATTGGAACTTATACATTGGATATATATATTATGGAACTTATAGATTGGAGAGATATTATGGAACTTATACATTATATATATATATATTATGGAAATTCTAGATTTTCTGTCACATTTTGTTGTGTAATGTGAGTGTATTGTCTAATGTGAAAACGATGTAATTTACACTTACTGTATCATATTATTTTTTAGCAATTCTAAGGACGATTTGAAACACGTATCTTTGAATTGTTTGCTATTGGATTAAGTGGTAGTTAAAAGGACTAAATTGAAAAGATATCGTTATGTTGTGTTTCGGTGATTTTAACCGACGTTCTCGTTACATTTCATAAATAATACATATATTTTGAATCAATGGTTGTGTGGTGAGAGATGTTTACAATCCAAATAAACACCCAATGACAGGTTTTCAATGAAAGACTGGCTGTGTTAGAAGTGTGACCAGTTCAGAGTTCTGTACTAAGAGTTGTGATAATGTAAAAACCAAAGTGATTTAAAAAAAAATAATGTAATTGTGTTAATGTTCTATTTCTTGGTCTGTATAACGACCCGATTTTTTTGTTTGGTCAAATCGAGTCTGAAGTTTTAAAGTAGAAATTACAAACTTCAGAAGCCTTTTTAAGAAGGCCTCAGATGATACCGGTATCCATGGCAACAATGAAAACTCAAAGCAGACCAACTCTTTGGTTCAGGAATGGCTGAAGAATTGCGACCTTTACCTGGAGCTAACTCTGCAGATAACACTGCTGTGTGATCTGATAACTCTGCAGATAGCACTGCTGGGTGATCTGATAACTCTGCAGATAGCACTACTGGGTGATCTGATAACTCTGCAGATAGCACTACTGGGTGATCTGATAACTCTGCAGATAGCACTACTGGGTGATCTGATAACTCTGCAGATAGCACTGCTGGGTGATCTGATAACTCTGCAGATAGCACTGCTGGGTGATCTGATAACTCTGCAGATAGCACTACTGGGTGATCTGATAACTCTGCAGATAGCACTACTGGGTGATCTGATAACTCTGCAGATAGCACTACTGGGTGATCTGATAACTCTGCAGATAGCACTACTGGGTGATCTGATAACTCTGCAGATAGCACTACTGGGTGATCTGATAACTCTGCAGATAGCACTGCTGTGTGATCTGATAACTCTGCAGATAGCACTGCTGGGTGATCTGATAACTCTGCAGATAGCACTACTGGGTGATCTGATAACCCTGCAGATAGCACTACTGGGTGATCTGATAACTCTGCAGATAGCACTACTGGGTGATCTGATAACTCTGCAGATAGCACTACTGGGTGATATGATAACTCTGCAGATAGCACTACTGGGGGATCTGATAACTCTGCAGATAGCACTACTGGGTGATCTGATAACTCTACAGATAGCACTACTGGGTGATCTGAAAAGTCATAGTCAAATCGATCAATAATATAATAATACTTTTAGCTTAAATGTTTATCTTTATTTTACAATCTGTAGAAACTATGAGAATAGAAAGGTTCAGGACGTTTTTGTAAAACATCACAGCACAGTTGAAATATGTATGGGAAATAGAAATCAAAATTGGATGGTGTTCAGAGATAGATGGGAGTGGTTGAGGGTAGCTGAATGATGGGATTAAAAACAAACAAAATATGCACTGTGTCCATAAAATGTATATTAACTGGAAGTAGAAGCCTGTGTGTTGTTATCCATTAGTTTTCTCCAATTAGGGGAAGGGTGGTAGGGTTAGGGGAAAATAACAAAGGAAATATATTTAACCAACTATTAATAATAACAATAAAAGTAAAAGTATTCAGACCAACAACAAAAAAAATATATATATATTTTTTGTTGGTCTGAAAACGTTTATTGTTTAAATATATTTCCTTTATTATTTTCCCTTAATCTTTCCCCCTTTTCCCCTAAAATATATAGATATTTTTGTTGTTGTTGTTGGTTTGAATACTTTCTGAATATATATAAAAAATATATATATTAATATTATTATTTATATTAGTAAAGTATTGAGATCCCTTCCCTTTTTCCACATTTTGTTACGTTACAGCCTTATTATAACATTTATAAAATATATATTTTTTCTTAATCTACACACAAACCCCATAAAGACAAAGCGAAAGCAGGTTTTTAGAAATGTTTGTAAATTTAATTAAAATGAAAAACAGACGTAAGTATTTACGTAAGTATTTAGACCCTTTGCGATGAGACTCGAATTTGACCTACGGTGCATCCTGTTTCCATTGATCATCCTTAATAAGATGTTTCTACAACTTGATTGGAGTCCACCTGTGGTAAATTCAATTGATTGGACATGAAAGGCATACACCTGTCTGAATACATTTCTGCAGCATTGAAGGTCCCCAAGAACACAGTGGCCTCCATCGATCTTCAATGGAATAAGTTTGGAACCACCAATATTTTTCATAGAGCTGACCGCCCGGCTAAACTGAGCAATCGGGGGAGAAGGGCCTTGGTCAGGGAGGTGACCAAGAACCCGATGGTCACTCTGAGAGCGCTCTAGAGTTCTTCTGTGGAGATGGGAGAACCTTCCAGTAGGACAACCATCTCTGCAGCACTCCAACAATCAGGCCTTTATGGTAGAGTGGCCAGACGGAAGCCACTCCTCAGTAAAAGGCACATGACAACCCGCTTGGAGTTTGCCAAAAGGCACCTAAAGACTCTCAGACCATGAGAAACAATATTCTCTAGTCGGATTAAACCAAGATTGAACTCTTTGGCCTGAATACCAAGCGTCACGTCTGGAGGAAACCTGGCACCATCACTACGGTGAAGCATGGTGGTGGCAGCATCATGCTGTGGGGATGTTTTTCAGCGGCAGGGACTGGGAGACTAGTCAGGATCGAGTGAAAGATGAATGGAGCAAAGTACAGAGAGATCCTTGATGAAAACCTGCTCCAGAGCGCCCAGGACCTCAGACTGGGACGAAGGTTCACCTTGCAACAGGACAACAACCCTAAGCACACAGCCAAGACAACGCAGGAGTGGCTTCGGGACAAGTCTCTGAATGTCCTTGAGTGGCCCAGCCAGAGCCCGGACTTGAACCCGATCGAACATCTCTGGAGAGACCTGAAAATAGCTGTGCAGCGATGCTCCCCATCCAACCTGACAGAGCTTGAGAGGATCTGCTGAGAAGAATGGGAGAAACTGGGGGGCAGACCAGGGCATGGGGCAGAACAGGGCAGACCAGGGCATGGGGCAGACCAGGGCATGGGGCAGACCAGGGCAGACCAGGGCATGGGGCAGACCAGGGCATGGGGCAGACCAGGGCAGACCAGGGCATGGGGCAAACCAGGGCATGGGGCAGACCAGGGCAGACCAGGGCATGGGGCAGACCAGGGCAGACCAGGGCATGGGGCAGACCAGGGCAGACCAGGACATGGGGCAGACCAGGGCATGGGGCAGACCAGGGCATGGGGCAGACCAGGGCAGACCAGGGCATGGGGCAGACCAGGGCATGGTGACGTATTCAGACTGATCTAATATAACTGACTGTGGCACTACAAAGGGAGGAGGCAGAGATAGACCAGGTACATATATAGGTAGGAGAGCTTCAGTGCTAGTGTTGTAAAGGTCTGTTTAAGGGAGGTCTTGGTGGCATGTGGTGTTGTATGGCTGTCCTTGATATACAGTTCGAAAAGCACCACAGTTTTATTTTTTTAATATTTCATTTCAATCCTTCTCTTCCTCCCTGGAAGAGCCTGTGATTTACTTTTATTTAACCTTTCATTTAACTAGGCGAGTCAGTTAAGAACAAATTCTTATTTATTGACAGGCCTGGCAAGTGTCCTCTCCTCTGGACTAGAGCCCTGTTTGATGCCTGCTGTCATACAAAACACAACAGACCAGCTGTCCCCTCATCACCAGCAGCACCATGACAGACCAGCTGTCCCCTCATCACCAGCAGCACCATGACAGACCAGCTGTCCCCTCATCACCCGCAGTAACACAACAGACCAGCTGTCCCCTCATGACCAGCAGGACCATGACAGACCAGCTGTCCCCTCATCACCAGTGGCACCACAACAGACCAGCTGTCCCCTCATCACCAGCGGCACCATGACAGACCAGCTGTCCCCTCATTACCAGCAGCACCATGACAGACCAGCTGTCCCCTCATCACCAGCAGCACCACAACAGACCAGCTGTCCCCTCATCACTCACAGCAACACAACAGACCAGCTGTCCCCTCATCACCAGCGGCACCATGACAGACCAGCTGTCCCCTCATCACCAGCGGCACCATGACAGACCAGCTGTCCCCTCATTACCAGCAGCACCATGACAGACCAGCTGTCCCCTCATCACCAGCAGCAAGACAACAGACCAGCTGTCCCCTCATCACCGGCAGCACCACAACAGACCAGCTGTCCCCTCATCACCCGCAGTAACACAACAGACCAGCTGTCCCCTCATCACCAGCAGCACCATGACAGACCAGCTGTCCCCTCATCACCAGCAGCAAGACAACAGACCAGCTGTCCCCTCATCACCGGCAGCACCACAACAGACCAGCTGTCCCCTCATCACCACAACAGACCAGCTGTCCCCTCATCACCAGCAGTAACACAACAGACCAGCTGTCCCCTCATCACCAGCAGCACCACGACAGACCAGCTGTCCCCTCATCACCAGCAGCACCACGACAGACCAGCTGTCCCCTCATCACCAGCAGCACCACGACAGACCAGCTGTCCCCTCATTACCAGCAGCACCACAACAGACCAGCTGTCCCCTCATCACCACAACTGACCAGCTGTCCCCTCATCACCACAACAGACCAGCTGTCCCCTCATCACCAGCAGCACCACAACAGACCAGCTGTCCCCTCATCACCAGCAGCACCACAACAGACCAGCTGTCCCCTCATCACCAGCAGCACCACAACAGACCAGCTGCCCCCTCATCACCACAACAGTTTGACTGTACTAAATTGACACCGACTCTAGTCCACTTGAATGTTTTCTCCCTTTTCTACCTGTCTATTCTCTTAGGGGTCAAAGTGTAACCTGGAGTCTAAAACGTAACCGCCCAGTTGTACCTCCGGCACCAAAACATCTGGTTGGACCCTTTGGTTCGTCTGTATTGACTCTCTGTAGAACACTGCTGTCAACAAAAAATATATCAACATGTCACGCAGAAAGAAGGGAGAGGGAGCCCGAAATCCCAGCTCTTTTCCGTTCTCCTCTTTCTCCATTTATTTTCCCTTTTCAAGTCTGCTGTGGCATTAGTAGAAACAGATTGGTGTGTGGTTTTCAACCCACAGGTAATAGCAGTCTAACCCAGAGGAAATCCGTTCAATATCATGGCAACAGAAACACATCACATCGCTCTCTGTCTTCCTGACAATTAGAAAGGTCACTGACAGAACAATGGGCCTGCGTCCCAAATGCAACCTTATTCTCTATATAGTCCTGGACTCTGGTCAAAAAGTAGTGCACTATATAGGGAATAGGGTGCCATTGGGCTCTGGTCTAATGTTGTGCACTATATAGGGAATAAGGCCCTGGTCTAAAGTAGCGTACTATATAGGGAATAGGGTACCTTTGGACTCTTGTCTAATGTTGTGCACTATATAGGGAATAGGGTGCCATTGGGCTCTGGTCTAAAGTAGTGCACTATATACGGAATAGGGCCCTGGTCTAAAGTAGTGCACTATATAGGGAATAGGGCCCTGGTCTAAAGTAGTGCACTATATAGGGAATAAGGTGCCATTTGCGACACAAACAATGGAATAACAGCAAGCTTCCTTAATAAAGGTCAAGATTTGCTGTGTTTGAATCTCAGCTCAAACATAAATGCTCTGTAATACCAGTTGTGCTGATTGCTTTACTCTCCAGACTCTGTCCAAAGAGCCTGTGGCTGTGAACAGCATTATGTTGCTGGGATGTGGAGGGCCCTTGTCTTTGCTGGTGTCTTGTGTTAGAGACAGAACCTAAAGCCCCAGTCTATTACCTCCTACACCGATAGGACCGATGTTCACAGCTTAGAGGGGGCCAGGGAGAATAATATCACATTACTGTCTTAATGTGTCTGGTACACAGGGAGAATATTACCACATTACTGTCTTAATGTGTCTGATACACAGGGAGAATATTACCACATTACTGTCTTAATGTGTCTGATACACAGGGAGAATATTACCACATTACTGTCTTAATGTCTGATACACAGGGAGAATATTACCACATTACTGTCTTAATGTCTGATACACAGGGAGAATATTACCACATTACTGTCTTAATGTGTCTGATACACAGGGAGAATATTACCACATTACTGTCTTAATGTCTGATACACAGGCACTCTTCTGGTGGAACTTTGCTGTCATCCACACTTCCCACATATATTGTTCTCTTTCTGTCTGTCTCTGACTCTCTCTTTCTCTCTCTCTCTTTCTCTCTCTCCCACTCACTCTCTTTCTCCCCCCCTCTCTGTCTCGCCGTCTCTCTCTGACTCTCTCTTTCGCTCTCTGTCTCTCTCTCTCTCTCTCGCTCTCCCTTTCTCTCTCCCACTCACTCTCTTTCCCCCACTCTCTCTGTCTCGCTGTCTCTCTCTCTTTCTCTCTTTCTCCGCCCCTCTCTCTCTGTCTCTCTCTCTCTCTCTCTCTCTTTCGTCGTGACTTTGTGGTGTTTGTAACCGTCTCCAGAGTGAGGTGCTCCTGCACCTGTGTGTCTGAGGAATAGAGAAACAATGGGTAGAGCAACTCATTACATAGAAAACATATGTTGTAGTTAGGTCTGTGTTGAACAGGATAAGACATAATACGGCATGGGGGACAAAGGTTAATAATGGTCTTTGTACAATAGAGAATAATATTAATAATCAGATTAGGGGTGGGGTTCAGAATATTGTCTATTAATAATCTGGTAAGGGGTTCAGAATATTGTCTATTAATAATCTGGTAAGGGGTTCAGAATATTGTCTATTAATAATCAGGTTAAGGGTGGGGTTCAGAATATTGTCTATTAATAATCAGGTAAGGGGTGGGGTTCAGAATATTGTCTATTAATAATCAGGTAAGGGGTGGGGTTCAGAATATTGTCTATTAATAATCAGGTAAGGGGTGGGGTTCAGAATATTGTCTATTAATAATCAGGTTAGGGGTGGGGTTCAGAATATTGTCTATTAATAATCAGGTAAGGGGTGGGGTTCAGAATATTGTCTATTTATAATCAGGTGAGGGGTTCAGAATATTGTCTATTAATAATCTGGTTAAGGGTGGGGTTCAGAATATTGTCTATTAATAATCAGGTTAGGGGTGGGGTTCAGAATATTGTCTATTAATAATCAGGTTAGGGGTGGGGTTCAGAATATTGTCTATTAATAATCAGGTAAGGGGTGGAGTTCAGAATATTGTCTATTAATAATCAGGTTAGGGGTGGGGTTCAGAATATTGTCTATTAATAATCAGGTTAGGGGTTCAGAATATTGTCTATTAATAATCAGGTAAGGGGTGGAGTTCAGAATATTGTCTATTAATAATCAGGTTAGGGGTGGGGTTCAGAATATTGTCTATTAATAATCAGGTTAGGGGTTCATAATATTGTCTATTATTAATCAGGTAAGGGGTGGGGTTCATAATATTGTCTATTAATAATCAGGTAAGGGGTGGGGTTCAGAATATTTTCTATTAATAATCAGGTAAGGGGTGGGGTTCAGAATATTGTCTATTAATAATCAGGTGAGGGGTTCAGAATATTGTCTATTAATAATCAGGTAAGGGGTGGGGTTCAGAATATTGTCTATTAATAATCAGGTTAGGGGTGGGGTTCAGAATATTGTCTATTAATAATCTGGTAAGGGGTTCAGAATATTGTCTATTAATAATCAGGTTAGGGGTGGGGTTCAGAATATTGTCTATTAATAATCAGGTAAGGGGTGGGGTTCAGAATATTGTCTATTAATAATCAGGTAAGGGGTGGGGTTCAGAATATTGTCTATTAATAATCAGGTTAGGGGTGGGGTTCAGAATATTGTCTATTAATAATCAGGTAAGGGGTGGGGTTCAGAATATTGTCTATTAATAATCTGGTAAGGGGTGGGGTTCAGAATATTGTCTATTAATAATCAGGTAAGGGGTGGGGTTCAGAATATTGTCTATTAATAATCAGGTTAGGAGTGGGGTTCAGAATATTATCTATTAATAATCAGTTAAGGGGTGGGGTTCATAATATTGTCTATTAATAATCTGGTAAGGGCTGGGGTTCAGAATATTGTCTATTAATAATCAGGTAAGGGGTGGGGTTCATAATATTGTCTATTAATAATCAGGTAAGGGGTGGGGTTCATAATATTGTCTATTAATAATCTGGTAAGGGGTGGGGTTCAGAATATTTTCTATTAATAATCTGGTAAGGGGTGGGGTTCAGAATATTTTCTATTAATAATCTGGTAAGGGGTGGGGTTCATAATATTGTCTATTAATAATCAGGTAAGGGGTGGGGTTCAGAATATTGTCTATTAATAATCAGGTAAGGGGTGGGGTTCAGAATATTTTCTAGTAATATTAGTGAATTCTGATGGGCAGGAAAGTTGACATCAGAAAGCGTAACAAATCCCTAAATGAGCATGTGATTAATGTTAATACTGGAATGTCACGGAGTTACGCATATATAGACCATGGTTATGGTTATTATTTAATTTACAGTTAAACACAGGATGAGGTTTTAGTTCTATATTTAATTTACAGTTAAACACAGAGGATGAGGTTTTAGTTTATTATTTAATTTACAGTTAAACACAGGATGAGGTTTTAGTTAATTATTTAATTTACAATTAAACACAGGATGAGGTTTTAGTTAATTATTTAATTTACAGTTAAACACAGGATGAGGTTTTAGTTAATTATTTAATTTACAGTTAAACACAGGATGAGGTTTTAGTTCTATATTTAATTTACAGTTAAACACAGGATGAGGTTTTAGTTCTATATTTAATTTACAGTTAAACACAGGATGAGGTTTTAGTTCTATATTTAATTGAAAGTTAAACACAGAGGATGAGGTTTTAGTCCTATATTTAATTTACAGTTAAACACAGAGGATGAGGTTTTAGTCCTATATTTAATTTACAGTTAAACACAGAGGATGAGGTTTTAGTTAATTATTTAATTTACAGTTAAACACAGAGGATGAGGTTTTAGTTCTATATTTAATTTACAGTTAAACACAGAGGATGAGGTTTTAGTTCTATATTTAATTGAAAGTTAAACACAGAGGATGAGGTTTTATTTAATTATTTAATTTACAGTTAAACACAGAGGATGAGGTTTTAGTTAATTATTTAATTGACAGTTAAACACATAGAGGATGAGGTTTTAGTTATTGTATGTGGTTAGAGCGTTGGGTCAGTAACCAACAGGTAGCCTAGTGGTTAGAGCGTTGGGCCAGTAACCAGCAGGTAGTCTAGTGGTTAGAGCGTTGGGCCAGTAGCCAGCAGGTGGCCTAGTGGTTAGAGCGTTGGGCCAGTAACCAGCAGGTAGTCTAGTGGTTAGAGCGTTGGGCCAGTAATCAGCAGGTGGCCTAGTGGTTAGAGCGTTGGGCCAGTAACCAGTAGGTAGTCTAGTGGTTAGAGCGTTGGGCCAGTAACCAGCAGGTAGCCTAGTGGTTAGAGCGTTGGGCAAGTAACCAGCAGGTAGCCTAGTGGTTAGAGCGTTGGGTCAGCAGGTAGCCTAGTGGTTATAGCATTGGGCCAGTAACCAGCAGGTAGCCTAGTGGTTAGAGCGTTGGGTCAGTAACCAGCAGGTAGTCTCGTGGTTAGTGCGTTGGGCCAGTAACCAGCAGGTAGCCTAGTGGTTAGAGCGTTGGGTCAATAATCAGCGGGTAGCCTAGTGGTTAGAGTGTTGGACTAGTAACCAGCAGGTAGCCTAGTGGTTAGAGCGTTGGGTCAATAACCAGCAGGTAGCCTAGTGGTCAGAGCGTTGGGCCAGTAACCAAAAGGTTGCTGGATCAAATCCCCGAGCTGACAAGGTTGTTGTTCTGCCCCTGAACAAGGCAGTTAATCCACTATTTCCTGAGTAGGCCGTCATTGTAAATAACAATTAGAACTGACTTGCCTAGTTAAATAGGAGAACACTTCTTGGTTCCATGTTTAACTGTTTTTTTGGATTCCATGTAGAACCTTTTCCTTTTGGAAGCCTTTTTTGTTCCAAGTTTAACTCTTTTTTGGGTTCCATGTAGAACCTTTTCCTTTTGGAACCCTTTTTGGTTCCAAGTTTAAAAAAAATTTTGGTTCCATGTAGAACCTTTTTCTTTTGGAACCCTTTTTGGTTCCAAGTTTAACTCTTTTTTGGGTTCCATGTAGAACCTTTTCCTTTTGGAACCCTTTTTGGTTCCAAGTTTAACTCTTTTTTGGGTTCCATGTAGAACCTTTTCCTTTTGGAACCCTTTTTGGTTCCAAGTTTAACTATTTTTGGGGTTCCATGTAGAACCTTTTCCTTTTGGAACCCTTTTTGGTTCCAAGTTTAACTCTTTTTTGGGTTCCATGTAGAACCTTTTCCTTTTGGAACCCTTTTTGGTTCCAAGTTTAACTGTTTTTTGGGTTCCATGTAGAACCTTTTCCTTTTGGAACCCTTTTTGGTTCCAAGTTTAACTGTTTTTTGGGTTCCATGTAGAACCTTTTCCTTTTGGAACCCTTTTTGGTTCCAAGTTTAACTCTTTTTTGGGTTCCATGTAGAACCTTTTCCTTTTGGAACCCTTTTTGGTTCCAAGTTTAACTCTTTTTTGGGTTCCATGTAGAACCTTTTCCTTTTGGAACCCTTTTTGGTTCCAAGTTTAACTCTTTTTTGGGTTCCATGTAGAACCTTTTCCTTTTGGAACCCTTTTTGGTTCCAAGTTTAACTGTTTTTTGGGGTTCCATGTAGAACCTTTTCCTTTTGGAACCCTTTTTTCTAAGAGCGTATACTCAAATATAGGATAGAATGGAACAGATGACAGCTTTATCGCTGAAGGTACTGAAACAGGAAGTTGGCTGTAACCCCCTCGTGGCTTCCTAGTTGCTTACTGTACACAGCACCTGAGGTGATTCCGGTAGCGGGGACAAACAACTGTATACAAACCCAAACCAATTTGGTTTTAAATCTCTATGGTGACTTCCTGTGTGTCACACTGGCACCAGTCCTCCCTTCTCGTTTACAAAACAAAACAACGTTTACAGACACTTAATCATTTTAGCAGATTGATGCAATTAAATCATTGAAACTGGCTGTTAACCAAATGAAGGCTGATTAAAGGATGTGTCTCAAATGGGACCCTATTCCCTATGTAGTGCACTAACTTTGATAAGGGCCCATGGGACTCTGGTCAGAAGTAGTGCACTGTACAAGCAGTAGGGTGTCATTTGGGATACGTACTAAGAAATTAGCTGGTTGCTTTCTGTGGACTGGGAATGTGCTAATTAGTGAAGCCGTTACTTGACTGTGAAGTGGTGCTAAATGTGGTTTAAATCGAAGCGTTAGCGAGAGAGAGAGAGGAGGGTTGCAGTGGGGCTTCATTATTAGTTCTGTACAGGTGCTGGGTTTAGTTAACACTGGGTTAAGATAGGATAGGGATGTCCGCCCTCATCACACTCACAATGAAAGCACGCACGCACGCACACACACACACACACACACACACACGAAGGCATGCGTGCACTCA